>NC_133665.1:131484618-131695372 GCF_037893015.1 Macrotis lagotis
ATTCCTAGAATAAATCTCTTGATCATAAAAATTATGAATTAATATTCATTTAATGATATTGATCAATTTTCTCTTCATCATTCCTTAGTTTTTAGTGTTAAAATTATGTTTGCATCATAAATGGAGTTAAGTACAGTGTTTTGTGGTCAATTTTGAGAGTAATTTGTATAATTATTCATTATTAATTTAAAATATTCATTTCCTTTGTAAATTAGATGGAATTATTATATTATTATATAATTATATATATTATATATAATATATATAGTATATATATATAGTATTATATATATATAAGTATATATAGTATTATTATAAAACTCACTATAAATGTTTTTGCATCAACTTGAGCAGTAGATGAGATGATAAGGATAATGTGTACCTCATCCTCTTTCCCACTTGATTTTGATTTCTGTGTGGTACCCAGATTTTGAAAGTTTCTCATGACACTTTGATTGGAGATTATGAATACTAAATGCAACAACATCAAATTTTTTTAGGTTTTTGTTTTGTAAGGCAAATGGGGTTAAGTGGCTTGCCCAAGGCCACACAGCTAGGTAATTATTAGGTGTCTGAGACCAGATTTGAACCCAGGTACTCCTGACTCCAGGGCCGGTGCTTTATCCACTGTGCCACCTAGCCACCCCAACAACATCAATTTACAAAAATGTTCTTTTGGGACAAGGACTTTGAGAAAATAGAAAAAACCGATCAATTAAATGAATATGCAACTTAAAAATTATAAAATCAACAATTGAATCCACAATGAGAAAAGAGGAAAATTTAAAAACTAGAGGAGGAAAAAGATACATTAGAAAACAAAGACTATGGAAGTGATAACCAAAATTAAAAGTTAATTCTATGAAAAGATCAACAAAATCAACAAAATTTATCTGATCTGATTAAAAGGAGGAAGAAAATAAAAGCTAACTAGATGAAATAACACACAAAAATAAAAATAATTATCAGAAATTATCGTACAATTGAGACATTAAAATAAATGGATTAGCTGCATAAATCCAAAATAATGAAATTATCAGAACATTAAATAGAGTTCTTTAACAATCCAATTGGTGAAAAAGAAATTGAGCTATTGGTGAAGGAACTATCAAAGGAAGCAGGAAAACATTTTGGTCCAGAAGGATTTAAAGAATTCCATCTAATTTACAAAGGAAATGAATATTTTAAATTAATAATGAATAATTATACAAATTACTCTCAAAATTGACCACAAAACACTGTACTTAACTCCATTTATGATGCAAACATAATTTTAACACTAAAAACCAAGGAATGATGAAGAGAAAATTGATCAATATCATTAAATGAATATTAATTCATAATTTTTATGATCAAGAGATTTATTCTAGGAATTTAAAGATAGTTATTAGGAAAAACAATATAAACAATAATAGTAAAACAGAAAGCTCTAAAATGATGGAATTGTATCAACAGATATAATTTGACAATATACAAT
Source organism: Macrotis lagotis (assembly GCF_037893015.1). Classification (NCBI taxonomy): domain Eukaryota; kingdom Metazoa; phylum Chordata; class Mammalia; order Peramelemorphia; family Peramelidae; genus Macrotis; species Macrotis lagotis. The sequence goes on from NC_133665.1 coordinate 131,486,096, forward strand.
ATTTATTAATGCCTAAGAACAAAACAAAACAAAAATACCCTACAAAGCATAGGTATCAAAGGATATTTTTTTAATAGTGTAAAAAAACCAAAAGCATATATCTAAAACCTAAATCTAGGATTATATACAATAAGGACAGAGTGAAAGTTTTCCCAGAGTGAAAATATAGCTCTATATTTATAGGCTTTTCCCAGCTGTTAGTAGTTCTAGAAATGTTGGAAATAGCAATAAGACATGAGAAATAAAGTAAAAACAGAAAGGCAAAATCAAGACAAAACAATACTTATTTTGGAAGGGGAATGAAGGCTTATGTAGGGAAGTCCTAGAGAATTAGCAGAGAAACCAAATGAGATAATAACTTTGTTGAAGAAGCAGGAAACTAAATACTCAAAACTCAACAACATTTCTATATAGCAATAGGAAATAACAAAGAAAAGTGACATTTAAATTATCTACAAAATGTAAAAATATATGGGAGTGAACCAGCAAATGCACACTCAAGACCTTTATAAATAAAAATACAAAATGCCTCTTATAAAAATCTTGAATAATTGGAACTTGTTTGGTGCTCATGACTGGACTGCACTAATATAATTAAAACCATGTTATCGAAATTCAATTACATATTTACTATTATGCCAGTCAAGCTACTTTGGGGATTGTTGTAGAGCTAAACAAAATAATAACAAAATTCATTTAGAGCAACAATCTGAAGAGAAATGATGGGAAGGGAGTAGGTAAGTAGGAATGGAAGGGCAAAAGCACTCCTAGACACTAAATTATATGATAAAGGAGTGATCATCAAATTATTTGGCACTAATTAAAAATTAGAAAAGTAGATAAATGGAATAGATAGTAAGAATTACAATCAATTACATGTAATAATCCAGTGTTCAATGAAACTGGGAATAAAAACTGTCCAAATGACAGGAATTATTGGGGAAATTGTAAATCAGATTGGAAGATACTGGGTTCAGACCAACATCTTATCACATATACACAATAAGCTCAAAATGGATTTGGGGCCCTAAATATTAAAGACCATGACTTTAAAAAAATGAGATGAGAGATTGGGAACTTTTTTCACAGTTACAGCTAGAGAGTGGAGAGGGAAATTTTAACCAAAGAAAGTTTAAAAAAATAAATAATTGTGACTACATGAAATTAAAAAAGTTTTTTCATGGAAAAATAGATATTTTATAAATATATAAATGTACATCTATGTATAAAAACATATATACATAAATAAAACTAATACAAATACATAAGACCAAAGGCTATTTTTGAGATGTGTGTGTGTGTGTGTGTGTGTGTGTGTAGTCAAAGGCTATGAATGATTCTTTAAACTATTAATCACAATATTAAAGACTTCCAAATCACCAATAAAAGTAGAAATCAAAATAATTCTGAGGTTTTAGTTTACTCTGGAAAATTTGGCAGAGTTGAGAAAAGATAAGAATAGTTAGTATTGGAGAGATTGTAGGGACACTAGGGACACTAAAGCATTGCTAGTGGAACAATGAATGAATCCAATTATTCTGAAGAACAATTAGTAGCTATATAAGTAATTAAAATGACCATACTCTTGGACCAGATTTTCCACTGCTAGTCACAAAGACTAGAGAGGTCAATGATTACAAAAAACGTTTCACCTAAACTAAAAGATTTACAGCAGTACTCTGTACTAGTAAGAATTTTAGACTCAAAATAAACACAACAATTTGGGCAAAGGTAATGACCAAACAAGCATGTGATTCACATATATCGTTAAATATTACTGTACTGTAAGAAAATGAACAGGCTAAACTCAAAGAAACATGAAAAGAAGTATCTGAACCTGTGCAAAGTTATTAACACCATAAAAATAAATTACAGGAATGTATACAGAAGGAATATATGAAACTGAAGAAAAAATAATATATATATTGACCAAGTTTTGACCCAGAAAAAAAGATAGGAGAACATACCTCCCTTTTTTCTTTACAAATGTTGGGGGAAGAAGAAAGTGAAAGGGAGAGGGATAAGAAAAGATAGACATATACAGGAGAAAAGGAAGGAGAGAGGGAGAAAGACTATAAATCTGATTGCTGATGTGTTTAATTAGTTTTTCTGAATCTTTCCCTGTATTTTTATTCTTTGTTATACAATGACTTGCTAGGAGACATGTGGGTGATATCAAAAACATTTTAAAGTTGTTAAATGCTTATGGTTTCAGTCTTTGATGAGGATCTGGTTGTAGTATTTGGTATTGGTTGAATTCTTAAGGCTATTTTGAGATCTGTATTTTCAATATGGCAATTTTTCATAATGCTAAAATTTAAATAGCACTTTAGGATTGCTAGATTGCCTTACATATATTAATTCATTTTATCCTTTTAACAATTCAATTTATCCTTTAATCTAGGAACCAGATATTATTATTATTATTATTCCCATTTTACAGAGGAGGAAAGCATGCCAGACAGAAGTGACTTGCCCAAGCTCAGTTAGTAAGACTCTGAGGCATATGTAAACTCTTTACTACTTACTTCCTTTTCTCCATTGTACTCTCTAACAACTTTCCTCAGTTTATAAAAATTGGTACAGTTTTGATGTATATTTTTAGCCACCAAATCACTCTTATATGTGCTATATTGAATTGTTTTTACTATTTATATGCAAGATCAGTGAAGTTGGGATATTCAAAGATTGTTCTTTAGCTGTTTTTCAGTCATATCCACCTTTTCATAACTTCTTTTAGATGATTTCTTGGCAGAGATATCGGAGAAGTTAATTTCTTTGTCTAGCTAGTAAAATGTCTGAGGTCACATTTGAACTAAGGTCTTCCTAACTCCAGACTTGGTGCTCTATCCCCTATGCCACAAGTTGAAGGATAGTCCATGTATAAATTCTGTTGACAAATTTGCTCCTGGATTTCCATCATGAACTTCAAATTTTTTAATAAATACATTTGCATGGTTCAGCTGTTTGTTTCACCATTCTTTGTTGATATATTATTGATTGAATTCCTATAGATATTACCCTTGGAGTGCCCCTTGAATTCCTATCTTATAACTTAGAACTTTCATAGGCTCCGTGCCAAATTTAAGCTCTTTTGGTTACATTCAACAAATTTAGTGGTGTGTGCCTGGCCACTTTTGCTTGATGAAAGATTTGTGCTAGTTTCAAAAGTATTTCTAGAAGTTTTAATTGTGTTTCCTGTGTGCTCTGGAAATGTCTATCAATCTTCTTCCTCCTTTTTGATGAGGATGTGTTCATCTTTCCCTAGTTGCTTTAGAATGATGGGCTTTGCATTTCTTTAATAATGTATTTTTTTTTTGTTTTACTTTGCTTTTTGGTTTGGATACTTTTTTTGTTTTCATATGTTTTATAGTTTTCAAATCTTGTTCACAATATCACATTTGTCACATTAGCTCTTTGAGGTAAGTAAGACTATCAATGTGAGGGATGCACTTTGGTGTGACATGTCATAACTTGAGATTTAGCAAAATTATCATGTTAAGAAATTACAATTAATCTCAGAAATGTCAATCTGATTTTTTAAACTTGTGTACTAGGAAACTTGCATATAAAAAAGAAAGTAAAAGCCATGTCCTCTTTCTTTCTTTCCTGCAGTATCCCAGGGAGACTATTAGAATACTTTCCAGATCTCATATGGCCCATTTTACAGTGTATGGCAAGCCAGCTTCTGTTTAGACTTTATTTCTTTAAATAAATTCTTCCATTGGAGCTTTGATTTCAAGATTCCAAGAAAAACTCATGACATAGTTAGGTTTTCTCCTTGACAACTTTATGTGTGATGTGTTTTGCTTGAAAGAATATTTGTATAACCTCTACCCATTTGTTCAATTTGACCTCCAGATTCAATCTTAAAGCCTTCAGTCACTATCCTTCCTTAAGAGAACATTAAACATTTTTACAACAGAATCATAATTCTAGTGCTGGAAGTGACCCTAGAGGTTAGTTAGCCCAATTTCCTCATTTTACAGATGGGGAAACAGAAGCACAGTTGGAACTAACTTACAGTCATGCAGGTGGTATAAGAGGCAGAATTTGAACACAGGTCCTCTTATTTCAGATATATTGCTCTTTTCCTTGTATTTGATCAAGCCTAAATATCATTAAGATATCAATGCAGAAAGATTTCATGAAATGGAAAAACCTATTTAATACAGTTTTAAATGGAACATTTTAAATGGAACATATTATTGTTCAGTCATTTCATTTGTGTCTGATTCTTTGTGACCCCATTTGAAGTTTTCCTGGCAAAGATACTAGACTGGTTTGCCATTTCCTTTTCCAGCTCATCTTACAGAAGAGGAAACTGGAACAAAAAGGGTTAAATGACTTGCCCAGGGTCATACAACTAATAAGTGTCTGAGACAAGACTTGAAGTCAGGAAAATGAGTCCTCCTGACTCCAGGCTCAGCACTCTAAAGACTGTGCTACCTAGCTGTCCATAAAACTAACTTCATGGTATCCATATCAAGCGACCAAAAAAGATGCTGTGGTCTGACTCCCTTATTAAATTGTAAGTCATATTCAGTTCGATTATGGAAAGATGAGAACTGATTTAAAGGTTAAATCTTAACTCATAATTAGGAAATTTTATGTTTCAGTTTTAATGTGGAATGGGCTGATTCTAAGTCTAATTTAATTGAGTTATACTACTTGTAGTGGATTGGGAGTTGATATTGGAGTGTTGGGTTTTTTTTTTTTGTTAATTTTCATTTTGGTTTGGACCTGAGATTTTATTGGTACAATGAACTTCTGAAGTGGAAATATCTTTCATCAATGCAGATAAGGAATTCATCTGTACATTGTAGTCTTAGCTGCCTGAGGCAATGAAAAGCTAAGTGAATTAGACATAGTTGCACAGTTATTATGGGTCAGATTCATGATCTAAATTAAGCATTTCATATTGCAATGTTGGTCCTCTATTCCCTACATCCTTTTCCTCAGTTAAATCAACCAGATTAAAAAGATGTGAATTCAGAATCAGTAACTCGATCTCAAATTAAAACTGGGCCTTACAGAGAATTCCCTAAACTTCAATCCAAAATAAAAAGCTTTTGTTAGAAGTCGGTGTAAAGGTTAAAAACAAAGCAAGATAAATCCTAATTGTCACTACAACAAACAACAATCAATGAATAAATTGTAATGTTCAATAGATTTTCCTTTCCCAAGGCTTGACAATTTCTTATTCCTTCTATTGACAGACTTAATCAATGGTCTGCCACTCTTATTGAAATATGAATTGGTGGGTGATTATAAGATAAACCAAGTTTAAAACTGGTCCAATGAGCCAAAGGCAAAGGTAGAAAATAAAGCATCCTATTATTTAGAGCTGAAAGTAAGATTCTCAAGCCCATAGTTCTCCATCATTTCTGCGTCAAGGTCTTCTTTGGCAATGTTGAAGCCTATTGATTTATCACTTTATATATTTTTCCCTTTTAAATAAAATTTTATTTTCCCAATTATATGTGAAAACAAACTTTTAATGTTTAATTAAAAATTTTTTTTTGTTCCACTATTCTATTAGAAACCAGGAGGGATGGGAATTCAGGGAAGCCTGGACGGATTTGCATGAACTGATGCTGAGTGAGATGAACAGAACCAGAAAAACACTGTACACCCTAACAGCAACATGGGGGCGATGATCAACCCTGATGGACTCACTCATTGCATCAGTGCAACAATCAGGAACAATTTGGGGCTGTCTGCAATGGAGAATACCATCCAGAGAAAGAACTGTGGAGTTTGAACAAAGACCAAGGATTATTAACCTTAAATTTAGAAAGAAAACAAACTGATATCTTATGGCCTGATCTTGCTATCTCTTATACTTTGTTTCTTCCTTAAGGATATGATTTCTCTCTCATCACACTCAATTTGGATCAATGTATACCATGGAAACAATGTAAAGACTGGCAAATTGCCTTCTGTGGGGTGGGGGTGAGAAGTAAGATTAGGAAAAAAATTGTAAAACTCAAAATAAAATTTCAAAATAAAAAAAATTTATTCCAAATTTTCTCCCTCATTTCCCCCTCCCTAAGATGTTAAGCAATTTGATAAAGGTTATATATGTGCAATCATGTAAAATATATTTCCATCACAATAATGATTTAAATGCATAAAATAAAAACATAAAGGACTACAGAGAAAATCAATTGTATTGAAATACAGTTATCAAGGTATTTTAAAAAAACAGATGCCCCAACTCTAATCAAATTCCATTTCAAAAATTAAGAAACTGAGGCTCCAAGATGTCACCAAGGTTGTTAATAGTAGAGCCATGATTCAAGCTCAGGTTATTGGAGAAAATCCAGTGTTCATTCCATTATATCACACAGTATATATCTTCATCTTTAATGTATATGTAATTAATCAACAATTATTTATTAAATATTGAAGATACAAAGAAAGGTAAAAAATAATACCCTCCCTCAAGAAACATATTCTAATGGGAGAGACAATATGTATGGGGGGTATAAGATACAGACAAAGTAGATCAGAAGTAATCTGAAAGAGGAAGGCATTAACAACGGGAAGAACTCAGATTGAAATGAGTCTCAGATTGAACTGGTAAGTGGTAGAGGTGAAGGCTAGAATATTCCAGCAATGAAGGACAGCTAGTAGAAAAGCATGGAGATTAGCACTGGCCTTTCATGAGAGAAGGAAATGCAAATAGACCAGTGTATTTGGAACATTGAGCGCATGTGGAGTGGGGCAAAGGGAAAGGAGAATGGAAAAGCAAGAAGGGATTCTTTTTTTTTTTAATTTTTTGCAAGGTAAATGGGGTTAAGTGGCTTGCCCAAGGCCACATAGCTAGGTAATTATTAAGTGTCTGAGATCGGATTTGAACCCAGGTACTCCTGACTCCAGGGCCGGTGCTTTATCCACTGTGCCACCTAGCCACCTGGGGATTTGTTTTTTAAAGAGCTTTAAGTGTCAAAGAGAAGCTTTCCATATTCCACAACAACAACTCAAACTCAATATATCCATAACAATAATAATGACACCGACCCATTAAAATTTAAGAATATCATTTTAATAGATATTACCTTACCAAATATGCATAATATTCAAACCATACAAAATAAAAAGGTTTCCAAACATAGAGACAGTAGAAGAAATTAACAACATGTGGGAGTAGAAAAATGTCCTCTACCTCTGCTGTTATGTCTACTACTAGAGTTGTATTTCAGGTATTTTTTTTCTTATTTTCAGTTCCAAATTCTTTTCCCCCACACACTTCTTCCACTTATTGGGAAGGCAAGAAATGATACTTATTCTATTTATGACTCATGCAAAATATGTTTAGCATGTTATTTTATATTAAGACAAATTAGCCATGTTATGAATTAAAAAAAAAAACCCAAAAAATAAAGTGAAAATATGCTTCAATTTGCATGCAGAGTTCATTAATTCTCTCTCTGGAGGAAGATAGCATTTTTCGGCATGAGTCCTTGGGAATTGTCATGGATAACTATATCTTACAGAGTTAATTATTGTTATAATATTGCTATTACTGGGACATCTCCTCCTTTTGCTCACTTCATTTTGCATCAATTCATATATGTCTTCCCACGGTTTTCTGAAACAATTCCATTTGTCATTTCTTATAGCACAATAGGATTCCATCACAATCCTATACCACGGCTTGTTCAGCTATACCCCAATTGATGGACATTGAGGAGGCTTTCAGTGAGCTTACAGAAAATGTATTTACATTCCAACAATTTTATTCCATTTTTAAAAAAAAGATGAGATAATAAATGGGGAGGACAGTGATGATGGTAATTAGAGCATCTGATAGTTTTAAAGATGTATAAAGCATTTTATACACATTATCACATGATCCTTGAAATCATCCTGTAGTAATCATCAACCCATTTTTTTTACAGATAAGAAAATTGAAGTTTAGAGAAATTGACTTTTTTTCATGGTCACACCCATAATTGCCAGAGGCAAGACTTATCCCTAGGTAAATTTATGCAATGTTGTTTCCATTGGATTTTTTTAATTCCTCTAGCTTGAATTTCCTGAGCTACAGTGTTTGGACCCCCCCACACTATACACTCACTTTCAAAGTTGTATAATACTTATTTGTATGTATGTCTCATACTGCTACTAAACTATGAGCTCCTGACTGCAGAGACCATGAATTTTTTCACTGTCTTATTCCCAGAGCTTAGAGACATTATCTAACACAAAGTTGGTATTTAATAATTATTTATTAACTTGCTTTGTATGTAGTAAGCACTGAATAAATTGTTGAATTAAACTTAAATTATTATATTTAAGCAACTCTGGTACTTGCCTAGTAGAAAAAACACTAAGTTTGAATCTTGGCTCTGCCACTTACCACCCAAATCTTGATTCCCAAATTAGGATTTGTTATGCCAGTCTTTCCAATTCTCCTCACCCCCCCCCATCACTGTCGTCTCAAGAAGGGTGTTGTGGGGGGAGGGCAACCCTGCTGCAGCTATCCCCCATCACTAAATCTATTAGAAGAAAGAAGTGTGTGTGTGGGGAAAATGGTAGGAAAGGTCTAAGTGGCTGAGAAGGATATACAGGAATTTTATTTTCATACAGTTAGTTATGGACTATAGTGAAAGCCTTTCAAATGAGGTATGTAGCACTGCTCTCCCCTGAATCTTCCACAGTCCAAGTCCTGGATTCAACTACAACATTGATGCCAAAAATTTATCAATCATACATACATAACAGTGATTTAGGTACTTAGCTTCTCAATAACTTTTTAAAAAGTACTTTGAAGTCAATTTCATATTATGTTCTGAGATTCTAGAAATGTTATGGACACTGTTGGACATAAGGTCCCACCTACCACAACTGATCCTTCTTATCTAATAAGAAGTAGACTGTCAACAGAAGGAAAAGATCAGCATTAAATGAAATAAGGAAAGGCTATTACAGAGGTGGAATGGTGGCTGCAATATATAGGAAGACAGAGAAGACAGGAGACAGAGACGAAGAGAAAATTCCAGGAACAGAGAACAGCCAATGGGAAAAAAAAGAAAAGAGGTCATTGTCATGGTAGAATACAGAGTAAAAAGAATAGAAAAGTAGGAATAGGCTAGGTTATGAGGGATTTTGAATGACAGAGGACTTTTATATTTGATTCTGGAAGTAATGAGAAGTCATCTGAATATAGTGAATAGTGAATGACATGGTTAGAGCTGGGCATTAGGAAGGTCAATTTGATATTCTTCATTAAGTGGAAGATAGACTTCTTTAGTCTATAGACTTTAGCAAAGACTTGAGTCAGGGAGGCCAACCAAAAGGATACTTCAATAGTCTGGACATGTGGTGATGATGGACTGAATCCTGGTGGCAGTGTCAAAGAAGAAAAAGGGGGCTAAATGAGAGATATTACAAAGGCAGAATTAACACGACTTACTTAATGGTGTGGAGGCTGAGGAGTTGAAGATTATACCTACTTATGAGACAATAGAGGAAAAGGTAAGATCAAGTTTGAATATGTTGTATCCAAACATCTACTTCAAGTTGTCCAAAAGGCAGTTGGATGGATACGCGAGACTAGATGTAAGGAGAGAAATTAGATCCGAATAAGATTTGGGAACCATCAGCAAAGAAATGATACTTGAATTCATATGAACTGATCAATATTAATAATATTGTCAAATAATATTAAGGGAGAAGGGAAGAGGGGCCCAAGAGAGAATGCTGGGAGGCACTCATGTTTAGTGGGTATGAGGCTCATTGAAGGTGGTCTGCTAAGAGGTGAGCCACTGTCTCTCTGTGTGCCCTTGATGCTCTTAGCTGTGTGTTCTATGGAGCCCAAAGTGTTTACTTTGAAAAAATCAGAATGTTCAAAGCAGGCCTGAGTCAAACAATTAAGCCCAGTTAATGGAATAGAACCTCAGTTCTATTTTGTTGGTTTTTGGAACTGGGGCCATAATTAGAAGGGATTGTCATATTGTTCCTCTAGAGATGAAATTCTTGAACTGGAGTAAGACAGACCAGAAAAAGAACATTTACCAAGAATGTTTTCAATAATCAAGAATGAAATTCAGAGGTTCAAAGATGATCAAATACCATTGTGGATACCATAAAGGATGACAGCTAGCAATCCAATGGAATTATTTCCATGACCTGCTGGGCAGCTTCAAATGAAATCAGTCCTAGGGTTCTGGTGGAAGTATGGAGTATATTGACAATTAGATCATTGAGAGATAAGTTTGAAAATACTATGTTGTTGCTAATTTGTCACAGAAAATCACATATTGTCACTTTGCCTGGGGTTCCTGGAGCAACAGGTGCCTTGTTGATATGGGAGAGATACACATCTAGAAGGACTCCCACAGCATATTCAGACCATCATCAGAAGTATTGTTCCTATTAAATAGCAATGGTTCTGGAAAAGATAGTGAGAAGGATGTCTTTGCATAACATCTCCCTTGCTATAATGAATATAATATGCAAGTCATGCTATCATTCATTTGATATCACAGTGTTCCTAGATTATAATGGACAACAGTCCAGGGGCAGCTAGGTGGCACAGTGGATAGAACACCAGTTCTGGAGTCAGGAGTACCTGAGTTCAAATCTGGCCTCAGACACTTAATAATTACTTAGCTGTGCGGTCTTAGGCAAGTCACTTAACCCCAATGCCTTGCAAAAAAATCCCCCCAAAAAACCCAATCAGTCAATCATTCATTCATCTGAGAAGGAGCAGTCTGACAGATAGAAGAACCAGGAGAGAGTAGAATCACAAAAGTCTAGAGAAAAACATGTCAAGGAAAAAAGGAAGATTGAGTACCAAAGGCTACAGAGAAATAAAAAAGGATAAGAATTGAGGAAAGGTGATTGTTTGCAATTAGGAAATTATTGGTAAATTTGGAGAGAGAAGTTTCAGTTAAATTATGAGGTTGGAAGCCAAACTCCAGAGAGTAAAGAACAGAGTGAGAAAAACGGAAGTACAGACATCAAGTATTGATAGCCTTCTCAAGTGGTTGAACCACAAAAGGGAGGATCTGAGACTACTGCTAGCAAGAATGAGGCTAGCAATGAAGTGAGGGTATTTCTGAGGATAGAGGAGACAGAGCTGTGTTTGTAGGAAATAGGGAAGCAACTAGCAAACAGGAAGAGATGGAAGATTCTTAGTGAGAGAGTAAGAATCACACTTCTACCACTTTTGTTGAGGCCCTGATGACCTCTCTATTGGAATAATTTCTTCACACAGTGCCCAAATGTTTTCCCTAACTATGTCATTCCATTATCAAAAACTTTTAGAAACTTACCCTACAGGATAAAAGAGAAATTCTTTAGCCTAGCACTAAAGGCCTGCCATAATTTGGTTTCAATTTACCTTTCTAGCTTTTTTTCAATCTACTGCTCTTCACGCTTTTCCAGGCTAATGGGACTACTTGCTGTTCCTTTATATCTCTGGTCTCCATGAATTTTTATGAGCCTCCCTCCCTGCTCTTCCTATCCCTCCCTCCCCCACAACTAGAACACATTTTCTCCACATTTCTGTCTGTTGAAATCTTTCTTTCTTTGTGGTTCAGCTCCTAGAAGTCAAGGACTTTGTTTTTCACCTTTGAAATTGTATTGTAGGTGCTTACTAAATGCTTTGTTTGAATTTAGTTCCCACATTTTTAGACAAGAACATGGAGGTCCAGGGGAAAATGACTTGCTTATTGAGCTGCTGGGGGGTAGCTCCAGAATTTGAGCTCAAAGTACCTGATTCAATCCAGGGTTTAATAAAACAGGAGGTAGACTGTCAAGATATTATTAGGAGACACCCTGTTTTCAAAAGCTAAGACCCAGCAGGCAAGTTGAATAATAACAATCCTTTGGGCTCACCTTCTGAAAATAAATGGTCCTAGGCCCAGACACAGAGCCAGTTATGAATGGACTCTTTGGCGTTTGACAACTTTGCCTCAATGTTGTTGTTGTGCCTCACTACTGTTGCTACTTTATACCACTTGACTCTTTGCCATAAGTATATAAATCAAGGCTTAGCCACACTGCAGCAGAACTCCATTGGGGCAGGACTCTGGCACAAATGTCTAATCTGTCTCCTTGCTTGCAAGTCATTTCTCTCACTTTGAAATTAAAATTGTTTGATTCATGACTCTCCTGTCTCTAGCCTGCTCTGTTTAGCTCTGGCCATCCACAGATTAGAGACATGTTTGCTCCAGTTGTACTAGACTGAGTAAGAAAACTTGATTTCAAATACTGGCACTGCCACTTATTCACCTCACAACTGTGGGCAAGTTTGCTTTCATTGCAAAATGGACACAATTCTATTTATGTTACAGGATGACTATAAGGCTCAATTGGGATGATGTATTTAAAGTGTTTTTTTATAATTTTAAGCACCAAATATAAGCAATTACTTTACAGCTGGGGAAACCAAGGCCAGAACAAACTGATCTTACCTACACAGGTTAGTGGCAGAATACATGATTAGAACTCAGGTATTTAAGTGTAATCTAGGGACTGATTGTTCTTTCTCCTAGTCTAACATTCTCTACATTCCTACTAATCAATTCATAATCCTTTCTTCTAATTTTAGGAATCTTTCTGTGTTCCATTTGATACTCACTAAGAAATGAAGCATCAAGGCCTAAGGGTAGGACAACTTATATTTTAATTTTGGGGGGGAGATGAATATTATAAAATCTTAGATAACAATCAATACTGAAATCAGTGGTAATAGGCACTGGGGGGAGGGGTCTTCATCCATTACTGTTTAAATTACCCAGTTATGGCAAGTCCTGGTTGTAGGCATTAATGGTTATTTACTTAATAGAGTAATACCAGGACCATTGGGGGACAAAATGATGTCCGAAATCATGATTTGGAAAAAAAGGCTGGGAGATGTTGGGGCCAATAAATAGAAATTTTGATTACATTGTGGGGTTTTGTTTTTGTTTTTGGTGGGTTTTTTTCTTTTTTGGAAACTGAAATTGTTTTAATTTCTCTAACTGGTTATGTGTGAACTGTTGAACCATGTTTTATTCATTATTTCCCTTCTATCCCTTACTAGGAAGATGGCTGGCTGGCTCTACTTCTGAAGAAGTGGAAAGGTTTGTTTGAAGTGGGAGCCAATGTAAGTACAGAAACTATTCTACTGCTTTTAAATAGGACTCTAAAGAATTAGCTCTGATAAAATATTTATAAGGGAAAAAGGTGAGGTATAAATGGGAATTAAAGCTGTTAAATGGTTCCTGACAGTCAGGCGAATTGGATGAATCAAACAGTGCCCATCTTTGCAGTTTGGAGTATATTCCAGAAAAAGTAAAATACAGGGCAAATTCCACATGCAAAGCTGTATGTTTCAACTTTGATAAAAAACTGAGTTTGTTTTGATTGAAGTGGGTCATGAATCATAATTAGAATTTGGAGAATAGTTTGCACTGAGCTGGGGGGGAGGTGGTATTATTTTTTATTAAGAAACTGCCTGGGGGCGGCTAGGTGGTGCAGTGGATAGAGCACAGGCCCTGGAGTCAGGAGGACCTGAGTTCAAATGTGACCTCAGACACATAACAATGACCTAGCTGTGTGGCCTTGGGCAAGCCACTTAACCCCATTGCCTTGCTCACCCCACCATCAAAAAACACTCTACTAATGAGCCTCAAGTAACAATCCTGATACTTGGAGCTTTTGAGCATTCATCTTCCTCAAGAGTTACAGTAACTCGCTTTGTGTCCAGAACGGGTGGGTTGTGAAAGCCAGGACTAGCAGCCTACCCTGAGCAAGAGCTGTCTGAGACAAACAGACAAACAACAAAATCCACACACCACAGAGTTGTCCTTAGAGGGCCTTTTCAGTGTTTGTACTTCTTAAAATGTTAAGGCTGCATGGGCTGGGATGAGAGATGAGTCCACCGCCGCCACCATCATGATCATGGAGCTCGTCCCCACCCAGGCACCACCCTCAGCAGAAGGCTTCAAGGGGAGTCTTCAAGGGCCTTCTCCAGGGGGTCACCACCCATATATAACCCTCACCAAAAGGTTTATGGGGGAGTCCGGGGTGTCCTCGTCCCATGGGCGCTTCTCATCTGCCCTAAAGCTTAGCAGCTGGAACGAAATGGCTTGTCCTTGGGCACAGCCCAAGTCCGCGGCTTAACGAGCCACCTCAGTCTGCCCCCTGCTCCACACCGGACACCGCAAAGTGGGGGACACCACAAAGTGGGGGACACCACAAAGTGGGGGGCACCCGCTGTTTTTTCTTCCTGGGGAGTCCTCGACTCCCCCCCCCCGGTGCCCGCCAACCACAGATTCCACGTTCTTCCTGGCATCCCCCGCCCTGGGCATCTGCCGGGGGGGGGGGGGGGCTCCCGCGGCCTTCTGCCCCTCAGGCTCTGCACCCCGGGGGGGGGGGGGGGAGCCACAGCGCGGCGTCCGCGAGGGGGAGGGGCGGGGGCGGGGCGGGGCGCCCAGGCCGCGGCCGCAACTTTGTAGCACTCCCGACTTCCTCCCCGTTTCCCGCGGTTTCCAGGCCGGGCGGCCCGGGACTGGTGGAGGGGCTGCCCCCCCCCGCCCGCAGGAGAAGCGCGCCGGCCCCTCCCGCCGCGCCCCCCCCCCCGCCCGCAGGAGAAGCGCGCCGGCCCCTCCCGCCGCGCCCCCCCCCCCCCGCCGCGCCCCCCCCCCCCGCCCGCCCGCAGGAGAAGCGCGCCGGCCCCTCCCGCCGCGCCCCCCCCCGCCCGCAGGAGAAGCGCGCCGGCCCCTCCCCTCCCCTCCCCGCGCCGGCCCCTCCCCGCCCCGCCGCGCCCCCTCCCCGCCCCCGCCCCCGCCCCGGCCCAGGAAGTCTCCTCCGGCCCCGGGAGGCCCCGCGCCCCTCCCCCCGCGCGCCCCGTCACCTGCCGCCCAGGCCGCGGCCGCGCTCCCGCGGGCTGGGCTGTGGGCGCGGAGGCGGCGAGCGAGCAGGGGCGCGGGCGGCATGGCCGCCGCGGCCCGGGGGGCGCCGAGGGGCCGCGGGCTCCCGCTGCCGCCGCTGCTGCTGCTGCTGGCGCTGGCCGCGGGCCGCGCCGCCGCCTCCAAGCTCAACATCCCCAAGGTGCTGCTGCCCTTCGCGCGCGGCGCCCGCATCAACTTCACCCTGGAGGCCTCGGACGGCTGCTACCGCTGGTGAGTGCGGCCCCCGCGGGCGAGCGCGCGGCCGGCCCTGCCCACGCCGGCCCCGCCCCGCCCCGCGCCGCCGGAGGGTGGGCGCCGGGCCTTCCCCTCCGCGGGGCCGGGAGCGGGCGCGGGCCCGCCGCGGGGGCAGGCGCGGCCGCCGGGGCCCAGTGCGCCTGCGCGGAGGCAGCCCGCGGGGCCCGCCACCCGGCACCTCGAAGCCGCGACCCGCCGCGGGCCGCCCCGGGGAGGGGGCGCCGTGCGGACCGGGCACGACCCGGCTCACAACTTTCCAGCCTTTATTTTGCAAACGGGCCCCACTTAGAGCTGAGGGGAGCGCGGGCGCCCCGGGCAGGACCCGCGGGAAACACGGCATTACCCCCACCTGAGCCAGGACCCGCACCCCCGGCGCCCAACCCTGTGCCTCGTGGCAGGAGCGCTCACCCTGTGCTGCAGGTTTTGGAGTGCAGCCCTGCCGCAGCCTTCGGTCCTAGACCAGAGGATGCCAGGGCTGCCAGGGCTGCCAGAGACCCCAGAGAGCATGCCCGCTAAGCCCTTTGGCCTCAGAAGAGGAGCCCGAAGCCAGCAGGGTTCACGAGTTGCCCAGTGACCTGCAGACAGCAAAAGGGAGAGCTGTGTTTACTCACATCTTCTAACTCCCCAATCCCGTACTCTTTCCAGATATTCTCTCCGGTCACAAAGCTGGACTGCAGTACAAGTGTTGAATCTATAATTCAGGTTAAATGATTTTCAAATTCTACCGAATTTCAAATGAAAAAGGAGGTGGGTTTGTTGCTTTTGGCCTAGTCCCCCCTCAGTCATCAAACCTTTGGACCATTGATCAGTATTCCATGATCTTTTACCAGGGTTTAAATCTAAACTTTCACCACTGGTGTTTTAAGAAAAGAAATGAGAACTTTATTTTGTAAGAGTTCTTATTTCTTGACTCTCAGTGAAGACATTGGGTATCCTTGAATTCAGGTCCTTTAGGTGGATTTGGAATCTGAGAACCCAGATCTAAATCTTACTTCAATTACTATGTATCTATATCTGTATGTTTATAACCTGGGGTAAGTCATATATATGTGTGTGTGTGTGTATATATATATATATATATATATATATATAATGTATATATGACCTAGGATAAGTCTTATATTTGTGTGTATATATATACACACATAGATATGTATATATACATACATATATATATAGGTATATGTGACCTGGGATAAGTCTTATATTTATATATATAATATGTAGATATGATCTGGGATAAGTCATATATATGTACATATATGTATATGTGACCTGGGATAAGTATATATACATATATATATATATATATATATATATGTGTGTGTGTGTTTATGTGACCTGGGATAAGTCATTTATGACTGGGGATGGCCTCAGTCTTTTCATCCTAGAATGATAAGCCCTCTCCAGCCCTAAATCTATGACTTGAAGTTTTAAACTTTCTAGATATTTTTACCTTTTTTGCTTGCTTGAGGTCTTTGCAACACATTTGCTTTTGCAAATCCGCGGAAAGTCCTGAAGGACTTGCCTACTCTGAACAATTAGTATACTTTGTCAACAAGCAGAATTGTTAGTGTTTTCCATTCATCTGAATGACTTTGGATCTTAACCTTTGAGAGATAGAAGAGAGCTTGTCTGATCAGATGGAAAACAGACCAGGTGAAGGTAAATAATTTAATTCAAGTTATATTGTCAGTGGTTGAGTTTTTAGGACTCAGTGTTACTTTCAGTATTAGTGCCTGAGGTCAGTTTTTGAAGGGGAAGATGAACAGTCGTTCATTAACTGTAGTATTTTAAAGTTTATTCTTTCACATTTTTTATGTTTAAATTGTCAACTATTTTTGATGTACAGAAAAAGGAAACAAGATATTAAAAACATCTAGTTCTAGATGAATGCCCTGAGATATATTAGAATTCTGTTTCCTTTGAGGTTCTTTATCTACACTTTTTTATAAAATGATATCATCTAGGGGCAGCTAGGTGGCATAGTGGATAAACCACCAGCCCTGGAGTCAGGAGTACTTGGGTTCAAATCTGGTCTCAGACACTTAATAATTACCTAACTGTGTGGCCTTGGACAAGCCGCTTAACCCCGTTCACCTTGCAAAAAAAACAACCCTAAAAAAATGATATCATCTAAGTTTTCTTACCATGTTCTCTTTTCCAAAAGTAGATGAAATCTGGGAAATTCATTTTCCCTTAAATTTTTCGACTAGAGTAAATGGGCCAGGCAAGAGGGAACCTTCCCTTGAGATGTGTCTGAAATTAGCTTGTGCCGGATATGATAGAAGAATCTTACAGTAAATGTATGATTGCCTATTCTAAGTGTATTCTGAGAGGTGTTGGGTGATTGTGATTTTCCCCAACTCAGGACTTTGCAAAAAAAAAAAATTATTAGTCATCCATTCAAATGTTTTCTTTAATTTTAGTGGTTATTCTCATGGTTAGTATCTCTCCAGTGCTGTAGAATTGCTTCTCTTGAAATTTTTGAGAAGTGCAGCATACAGCAATTTATTTTCAGTTATTGAAGCTTGAAGGAGATTTCTTCCCCCCCCCAAAGGAGTTGGTAGGAATCTGAGTTCAATCATATTTTTATATATGCTTGTGTGTTTAACATACAGCAAACATAAACATAGAATCAGTAAACATTTGTTTCATACCTGCTTTGAGCTTAAGGAATAACTAATACAAATACATGGAAGTGAGAGTTTACAAATGAGGGCTAATAAGCATTAATTAATCATTTCCATTGTGCTAAACATGTAAGTAGTGAGTAGACCTAGATTCAAATGGCAACTCTACTGCTTATAGTCCTGAACCAGTTACTTAATCTCTTTAAATCCAGTTCCTCATTTGTAAAGTGGGGATAAAAATATTTGTTACTTACCTCATAAGGTCATTATAAGAAAAGTGTTTTGTAAATCCTAATGCAATATATGAACTGTGAGGTATCATTATTTTTCCATTGCTCCCTAGTTGTACTTCTTCATAGACTTAGGAGAAATTAGAGATCATCTCATGATCTAGTCTAATGCCCATATTTTGCAGACAGGGATGCCAGACGCAGTGAAGGAACGTAAGTTGTCCAAGGTCACAAAGTTACTTTCAGAACCAAGACTAGAACCCAGATCTTCAGTGTTATTAGAACGGTTTTATTTCTTTAAAAATCAATCAAAAAATTTATTAAGCACTTATTGAAGCAGTATTGTTTTAAGTTTTGGAGATCCAAATATCTCAGCTTCTGGAACTGACTCAACCTTTCTTTCACGAGCAGGTTGAATCCTCAGTGTGGTTAGTTATATCTTCTCTCAAGGAGTTTGGGGGGGGGGTATATTTTGTTTACATGTCCTCAGTTGGTGTGTCCTCCCTACAATCAATCAACCATGAACACAGAGTACCCTTTACTAAGAAAATGTAGAATAAGGACTGAAGTTCCAAGACTCTTTTCTCTGCCCCCCCAAACCAGATCCCCTCTTCAAATCCATTTAATCCCTAGAAATAGTGGGCTCAAACTTTAAATGGTTGTAATAAAACAGTCCCTCTCTCCACCCACTAGAATATTTCCTGTCCTTGGGAGTACTTTTTCTACCAAATTCACTTTTGGATGTGGTATCACCAGTGTAAAAGTTGCTCTTTTTTTGCTTAACAATATCTTAGCTGCTGGACTTTTATTAAGCAGTTTATTTTTCAGGGCTGGGTGCTCACTAGATTCTGATAATGCTGCTGCTGTCTCTGCTTGCTGAAACGACTGTTCTTCAGACGTTTCAAAACCCGGTCCAGTCCATCTCTAATGCTCATTCACCTAAGATCAGGAAAGAATAAATACAAAGAAATATGAGAGGGAGAAGGGCGGGGGTGGGGGGAGAGTGTGAGCAAACACCAGAGATATCACATATTTATGGCCATATGGTCACCATAAGATAAGATATCTCCTTATAGAAGAAAGATAAGGCTGTTGCCATTGCTTTGGCTGTTGTATCTCTCTCTGGAGTCCTTAGTGGCCCACAGAATTTTGGAGAAAGAAGAGAAAAAGATAGAAAAATAGAGGAAAAGAAATAGAGAAAAAGGAGAAAGGGAGGGAGGAGGAAAGTGTGTGTGTGTGTGTGTATAAACATGTTTATACATTCACATATGTATATGTATATGCACAGAGACACACACACACACACACACACAAAACCCCAGTATCTTAGTCATAATAGTTATAGTATGGGTATAGCTTACTTGCCTTTAGTTGTTGGAGGATGTGCCTTTATGGTTTGCAAGGGGCCTGGTGCAGGATGTAGGTGGGACAGATATGTTTTATAGATGTGGTCAGGGGAAGGATAGTGGCAGGGTGAGGCTGTAGGGTTTCCTGGGGTACTGTCACTTTGTCTTGAACCACCTCATCATGCAAATTTTTTTTTTCTCAACTGCTTCTTTTGCTGTTGCTTCATGTGGGCAGGTTCTACTATGCCTTTTTGGATAGGCTCTTCAAGATAAGTATCTCCTATCATGTATTTGAGATTCTCTCTTCTCCTCTTTAGAGTTTCAGAGGATAGACTTTGTTCCTGTGCCCCTGGTCTCTGGAGAGGAAGGGTTCCATCTCCTGTCTAGCATCCTTATCTCAGTCAATCAATTAACAATCAGATGGTATACCTATTGTGTGCCAGGTCTGCTGGATACAAAGATCAAAACAGCAACAAACAATAGGAAACAATCTTTCAAGAAGCTTGAATTCTTTTGAGGAAGACAGCTATGTCCAGTGAGAAGAATATAAAGAATAAATAGAAAATAAATAGAAGGTAACTACAGGGTAATAGGAAGAATGGTACTAACAGTAGGAGATATCAGGAAAGGAAAGACTTTGTGTAGAAAGTGCTGCTTCAGTTGCATTTTAAAGGAAGAACAGGATTGTTCTCACATTCATGGACCACTTTATGGTTATACATCTTTTTATCAAATCATTGGTTCTCAGAATTCATACCAGTGCTGTCAAAGTGGTAGGTTAGGAATTATGATCTACATTGTATAGCTAAGGAAACTGGTTCAGATGTGTTGATTTAGATTTACCCAAGGTCACATAATGAGTACATGCCCAAGTCTTCAGTTTATTGGCCCAAAACTATTTCTGCTACATCATATTAATCCCACCTCATTCAATAAAAAATGAGCTGTTTGTCATGGATGATCTCTAAGGTCCCCCTGGTTCTGATAATTTATGAGCAGGATGCTACTCCCAATTCAACCTAACCCATGTGCCCCCCCCCCTTCTTGTGTAATACTCACTTCTCTTTTCTTTCATTACAGCTTTCTAACCCAATCCCTGCCCCACCCCTCAGCGGAAGCTAAGGACTTGAAAGAGCTTTTCACCCCTTTCAACACTAGTTAGCCAGTCTGAGGAGTATCAGTACAAGACCAAGACAATCCTTCTACCTACAGGCTTTAGAGCTACAAATCTTCAGGTGAATCAGAAATACTTGCATAAATTTTGTAAAGGTGAAGCTATGAAAATTGAAAACCCCTAAAGGAACAATTTTGCAAACTAAACCCATGTGTCTACTTGGTTCTCAAAACTGCCCTCTTTAGTGACAGCCAATCAAAAAACATTTAAAAGAAAACAATATAAATTAGTCTTGAGAATTAGAGAATAAATAATGCTTTCATTTATAGAGCTCCACAGACCTCATTTTGATGCACTAAATGCTTCTACTAAAGAGAAAAAGTAATATTTAAATCCAATCAGAAAATAAACTCTCTGGAAAACAAACTACCATGTCTATAAAAAGTTCATAGATATTTAGACCAGAAACAGCTTGACTGTAAAAAGAGGACATTGGAAGTATTGACTTGGGGGAACTTAATGGATGAGTCTCAGTATGCTTATAGTATTTGTTTAATTTTTCATGTGGCATGGAGACCTTAATTTTTAATTTCTTAATGTTTCAGCTCAAAGTTTTACTGATTGCCTGTGATATTTCTAAGGTCATGTGGGATGCTGTGGAGGCTTCTGAGAAGGAATAAAAACATTGTTCTCTTTTCATCAAGAAAATTACTGTCTTTCTGATAATTAGAAAATGAAGACAGGGTATGGTTATGTGCC
This sequence comes from Macrotis lagotis, assembly GCF_037893015.1. Lineage (NCBI taxonomy): Eukaryota > Metazoa > Chordata > Mammalia > Peramelemorphia > Peramelidae > Macrotis > Macrotis lagotis. The sequence goes on from NC_133665.1 coordinate 131,507,327, forward strand.
AGATTAGAGGATAGCTATAAGAGTGGTTTAAAGTCATAGATCTTGGAGCTGGAAGGGACCTGAGAAGTTATTCTTCAAATACATGTAAATATTTGTATATGTAAGCATATATGTTTATATTTGCTGTGTCCAAATTTGTATGTCACTTTCTGTTTCTTGGATACATCACCCTTCTGTCAGAAGGTGGGTAGTGTGCTTCATTAGTCCCTTGCAATTGTGAGTGGTAAAATGTTGCTACTGAATGAACTGTTCTCTGGTTTTGCTTTCTTCCCTCTGAATTATGTGAATCTTCCCAGGTTTCTCTGAAACTGTCCCTTTCATTATTTCTTATGGTGTAAGATATCCCATTACATTTGTATGGAATATTTGTTCAACTAATAGCAGATTGATTAACACTACCTTTGTTTTCCTGTTCTTTTTCACAAAAAAATCCCCAAAGTTTTGTAGACTTCTTAAAATAAATGTGGCTTTTTCTTCTTCCTTGGATCTCTTTAGAGTATAGGATGAGTTGTGTGGATGCTTTTGTTGTTTGTCCTTTGTTTTAGAGGGTAACATCTTGATTCATGGGCAAATTAGATTTAAATCAGTCAGAGTTGCAAAAGGTATCATTGAAGTCCAAAGGCAAGACAAAAGTAAAAATGACTGGTGATGATCCAGGATACAGTAGATGACCTTGGTGTCTTTGATATCTGACCACTTTCTAAGCACTCCATATTGACTGCTTCAGTTGCTTTCATAGTCATTGGAATAAATTGGTCTCATCTACCCATTCTGCTGGGGAAGTCTGCACATGCTTGGGGTAGGCACTCCTTTAATTCCCTGATGGATTTGAGGTTCATCCAGTATCCTCAAATCTAGTTTAATCTATCTGCCAAGATGGCTTATCAGATGTGACAATTTTATATACTACTCTTGGGAGTAATATATATATATATATATATATATATATATATATATATATATATATATATATATATTTGTGTGTGTGTGTGTGTGTGTGTGTGTGTGTGTGTGTTAGCCTCTTGGAGCTGCCACAGGTGAGAGTTAGGTGCCAGGTGGACACCGAAGATGGATGAACATTCCTGTAAAGGATTCTGCAGAGTGGCAGAGTGTCACAGCAGAAGTGTTGGTCCTTCCTAACCTCCCCTCACACCTCAATACCTAGTTGTGGTATTGTCAGTCAAAGGTTATATATGAAAGTTTTAAGTTTCCTAGAATTAATATATTTCTTTTTTCTATTGATCCCAATCAGTCAATAAGCATTTATGCTAGGTATTGGGGATATGAAGAAAATTAACATAAAGAATATGCTAATCATAGGAATTCCATATATTATATAGCTATAGAGTATATTTTATATATTATATATGAAATGTTCCATAATACAATAAAAGGGCTTTGATTTATGGAGTAAAAAGACCCAAATTAAAATCTTCCCTTTGTCTCTTCTAATGTGACATCGAGCAAGTCATTTAACATCTTCCTCTCAGTTTCCTCATCTGTAAAATGAAGCAGATTCAATATAAATCCTTTATGCAACCCTTGACAAGTTTTTGTTGGGCAGTGTGGTCTGGAAGAGTCAATAACAATGTTTTGCCCTTCATTTTCGAAGAAGACCACAGCATCAGGGAGGTGATGCCATGACAAGCACGTGAATTGGATTTGAGTGTGTGTGTGTGGGGGGTGCTGTGCTGTTACCAACCTCACTTTCTCCTCCAGGACCATCTAGGTCCAGTGGCCAGATATGAGTCAAGATGACTGGAGACAGTCCTGAATGGGGGGCAATAAGGGTTAAATGATTTGCTCAAGGTCACACAGCTAGTAGATGTGCAAGTGTCAGAGGCCATATTCAAATTCCCAGTGCTCTATCTATTGCACCACCTAGCTGCCCCTTCCAGAAGAACTAAAAGCTTGGACACCCCTGAACTAGACAAAATCTAAGATGTGTTCAAATGGTAGATTTTTAGTCCTCTTGTAAGAAGGACTGTAATATACTCCTCAACCCAATTAATATAATCAGCAAGGTATTCTATACCCTACTGCTACTATATGAGTTATAGGATCAGTCAGTCAGAGCTATAAGATAGATGCGAACCAGTTCTCAAACAGTTTGAGAAGAATGAAGTGTTTTGAGCTTTTGAAATGGATCAGATGAACATAGACAGAAATTGTATTGAGATTGGTTAAAAGAATGTGACTCATCCCAGGATTACACATAAATCAGAAAGGAATTAGCAGCACTGAGGCTCAAAGCTTTATAATTACATGGAGGAGGTTAAAACCTGGTACCTTTAGTTAGAACATAGTAATGGGGTAAGCAGAGGATTTATCATCCCTTCTCCCATTTTGACTAGAAGAAGGCCTTGTGAACTTTGAAAGGTCAGAATTTTGACTTCCCATTGGAGCTGGTAGTCGAATCTATGGAAGGAATGGCTTATGGAAGTACGTTCTCTAGGAGCTGAGAGACATTCCAAGACACTCATTTTAGATGAAGTAAAAAAAGGTACCGACTCTTGTAGCCCAGCAGAAAAATGCCCCAATCTAAGGTACTATTCAAGGGGGGAACCAGCAATTTTCAGTAATCTGGATTATGTTTCCTCCTTTACCACATGTGACCCTCTAAGCTTGTGTTCATATTACCCTGGATTTTCTAGTAGAGGGAGGGGTCTGGCCATGGTTCACTGAGTGATTCCAGAGCTTGCCTCTCCTCCCTTGGGATAGAGCACTGGCCTTGGAGTCAGGAGGAACTAAGTTCAAATCTGGTCTTAGACATGTAACAATTGCCTAGCTGTGTGACCTTGGATAAGTCATTTAACCCCACTGCCTTTCAAAAATAACACCCCCCAAAAAAAGAGAGAGTGTACCCCATGCTGTTTGGGAGGGATTTTTTTCACAACTCTTACTATACCTTCTCAGTAAAAATAAATAAACAAAAAAAACCCCTTTTCTAAAAGCTATCTGACTAACTGATGAAAAATAGAGAGCACACTGGATGGGATTCTTGAGTAAGGATATTAGGCAATCCCAACCCTTAAGGGTTTACCCTTTGAATCCTGAATGGACAATAATCAGCCTGCTTTAGGGACCCAACCTGCCAGGGAAGTGAGAATGGAATCTCAAAGACCTGGAGTCAGGAAGACATGAGTTCAAATTCAGCTTCATATACTTCTTCTTAACTATATGACCCTGGACAAGTTACTACCTTTTTCAGTTTTCTCATCTGTAAAATATGATTAATTATAGCACCTGACTTACCAAGTTGTTATAAAGATCATTTGAAGTATTATTTGTAAAGTGCTTTGCAAACCTTAAATGATAACTGTTATTATCTATATTTATTCCTCCATCCATTTGTATCTATGCATGAATACAAAGTAAGTACACTGTCATTTCGGGGGGGGGAATATTAGAAAAGGTTTCTCATATAAGAACACTCTTGAGCAGGAGTTGATTGGGAGTTAGTGATTCTAAGGTGAAATGAGGGAATACATTTCAGGCACAGGACTGACTTTCATTGTGCAAAGGTATAGATAGAGCTGGCAGTGGACTGTTGTATACAATGTACAGAAAGGACTCTTACTTTACTTCCAGTGACCTTGAACAAATCTGCAAGTACTGGTGCTCTGTCACTTCTAGTGTGAAAGGAAATAATAGTGGGCTAAAACCTGGAAGGTTAGACTGGTGTCACAATCTGACACAAAGTAGCTGTTTAGTAAATGCTTCTTGATTGATTGTGATCTTGTTTTTTAAAAATTGTTCAATTTTTAAAACACAAAGACTTTAATTTTTTCAGTTCAAAATTCTCTCCTCCCCTCTTCTTCTTCCCCTATCTAAAGAGAAGGCAAGAAAATCATTTTAGTTATTTAAATGTCCAACAAAAGAGTTTTGAGTTTTATTGCAAAGATGATGGAGAACCCCAGGAGGCTTTTGAGCAGGGAAATGATGGGAGTCAGACCTGTGCTTCAGGTATGTCACTTTGGCCTCTCTGATTTTTACTTTTCTTTTCTTCTTGTACTCCAACTTCCAGCCAAACTGTACTAATAGATGTTCTGTTACTTTGAAACGCTATATTCTTCCTCTGCAGCCCCAGGGAATCATAGGATCATGGATCTAACTGAAACCAGAAGGGATCTTGGAAGTTATCTAGTCTATTCTTTTATTTTTCAGAAAATGTAATTGGGATTTTACTTAGAGTTTGGAGCTCAGTAGGAAACAGGCCTATGAGTGGAGCAAATGCCACTCTTTTTAGAAACTTCTAAAGAAAATGAAAGGTAGGATACCGGCTGCAGATAGAATTCTTGGGAATATTGGATAACAGGACTGATTCATTTAAATACACTCACATATACCAAAAAAAACAACTCTTGTTATTTCAGCTGCTTCTTGACTGGGGAAATTTGGGAGCATAATTTCAAAATATCTGAATTCCCTGACCTCTACAGTTCCTGGATATCCTCCAAGAAAAACACTGTGGAACCAGAGAATCCTGGTATACACAAAGGCTGAAACGGGGTGCTGTGGGCAATTTCAACTTCTTGTGTTGGATTACTTGTTGCTCTTTTCTTCAGTGGTACACATAGTCTAAAAAGGTAGCTGGTGGTCTGGAATGGAATTAGGTGGAAGGCCTGGGATGCATGGAGTATTCAACAAGACCAGCACACCCTTGGTGTGAGGGCTTGCCAAGCCTTCCTTTGGTGTCCACTGGGCAATCAGCTAACATCAGTGACTCAAAGAAACTGTAACATGGCAGATGGCCTGTTAAAGATAATTGATATAAAGGGGTGGCTAGGTGGCACAGTGGATAGAGCACCGGTCCTGGAGTTAGGAGTACTTGAGTTCAAATCCGGCCTCCAGACACTTAATAATTACCTAGCTGTGAGGCCTTGGGGAAACCACTTAACCCCATTGCCTTGCCAAAAAGCCTAAAAAAAAAAAGATAATTGATATACATCAGACCCATTGGTAAGTTAGTGGAATGTCTACTCCAAGCATGTGAAGACCTCCCCTGACAAAATGGAGAAATGAGAAATTTGTTACAATGGTCAAGAAAGCTATTGGAGCACTTTGAGTTTGATCAGGTATCAAAGAAGCTAAGGTCATCCACTACATCCCTGGCCATTTCCAGTTTTCTTGACTTTTTGTCTTGCCACTAGACTTCCAATCCCTCTCTGGAACAGAGAGTGAGGCTGACAACTTTATACAACTCTGCCTCACTTTAATATAATACATATATAATAACATGTTGTTATGGGTCATGGGTCCTGTTTGGAAATGAAGGGTGATCAAACATACATTAATAGTCATTAGGTAAGGTTGGCTTTTCTTGCCTTATATTTGCAGCCATTTAATTTTTGAATGGTAGGTGCTCAACATGCTAAGGTCTGCTTAAAGACCTTCAGAGGTGGAGAAATGGCTGATATATAGATAGAACAGAAAGTATAGATAGAACAGAGAGAGCTAGGAAGAAAATATTCTAAAGTGAAATAAATAGTTCTGACTCTGGGGCCATCACTGCTTTGGGTGTATATTTCCTTATACAAGAAATGGGGAAACTGCCTTAGGACCTCTAGGTGATCCAGTAATGATCCAGCTTTAGAGTCAGTAATAACTGAGTTCACATCTTTCCTCAGAAAGTTCCTTAGTCCTGTGACCCTGGACAAGTCACTTAACCTCTATCTGCCTCATTTCCCTCATCTTAAAAACTATGGCACCTATCCCAAGATTATTGTGGAGATCAAATGAAATGTCAAGGGGAGCTTTCTCTTACCAAAAAATGAGAGCTCTTTGGATCTGGGAGAGCCCATAGAATTACTCAGAGGGAGAAGGAGCCAATGAAACTTAGCTTGACCTGAAAACACATCTTTAAATTGGTCCAGGTGGAACTTACTCCCTTCAAAGATCATGGAATTTTAATTATTCTGTCATTGGAGAGGCTCATTATTATGTTTCTTCCTCTTTCATTGAACTGAATCTGAAAACCCTATAAATTTTACCCAATGAGTACTCTGTTTCATTGGTTTCACATAAACTGCTAGCTCTGTTCCCTGGTCTGTTGAGCAAAGGTTCTCAATCTTTTTGGCCGCAGAACTGCTTTATAGTCTTACAAGTTATTAAGACTCCCAAATAACTTTTATTTATGTGAATATCTGTCAATATTTAACATATTAGAAATTAAACTATTTGTATGATGAGGAAAATAGTTTGGACCTTACAGATCTTCTGAAAGCATCTTGGGTAACTCCCTGGACCAAGCTTTACTAACCACTGTATAGAACAACTTCATAATTTGAGGTTTATAAATACTTTTCTTACAACTCTTTTGGGCGTATTTTGTTTGATCAGTGGCATTTTCCCCATTTTAAAGGTGAGGAAATGAGGCCCTGAAAGGAGAAGTGACTTCCTTACCCAGGCCCTCGAGTGCTAAGACCTTTGTTCCTTGTACTTGGCCAAACTACCTCAAATTCAAATCCAAATGACAGTCCTGCATGTAAAAGTGCATTTATAACTATCATGCTCCTTTCTATCCACTCCAGATTGATTCCCTACTTTCTTCCTGATGTCAACATCACTATTCATTCCAAAAATCCTATTAAAACCTCCAACAATTGACTGAATTTTGTGCTTGGTTTCTAGGTCTACACCTTGAAGTTAGTCCTGTCCTTATTAGTAACATTCAGTGCTGCTTGTGGGCAAGATGCTCTCTCAGGGCACTGTAAGATTATAGGTATGATTTCCCTACCCACTAAGGGCTTACAGTCTAGTTATTTAGTTAATATGTGTCTTAACTAATGTGCCAAAGAATTCATTTCCATTCAATAAGCATTTATTAGGCAACTGCTCTGTGCTGAGGGCTTGGAATACATAGTCAAAATGCAACAACTGTCCCTGTGATCCTGTGGGAGTATTCCTCAAAAATCTAGTTGAGTATATCACTGTGCACAGTAATTTGAAAAAGGAGGGAACTTTAGCCTCTTATAGGCATAAGGAAAGGAAAGGAAGGCTTTAAGATCAGAGTGCCTCAAAGCCTCAAACTATGTTATGCCTCCTTTAGTGTTTTGCACAGGGTTGTTGAAGAATTATGCACAACATCAATGAGACAAATTTGGGGATTGTGGAAGGCCAAAGTCTGTTATAGCTTAAAATCTTTCTGCAGAATAGACTTGGGGCAAATCACTTCATTTGTTCAGACCCCAGTTTTCTTTTCTCTAAGATGAGGGGAGTGAACTTAATCATTACTAAAACCCCTCTAGCTCTTAATCCTGACTCTTTATCAAGCAAGCATCTAAAAAGAATGATTTTTCTGTCTGGTGTCATTGACTTAATTAAGGTAACCTCACAGAGGGAAGAAAATGAGGGGCAAAATAAAAAGGTAACCCAGACATTGGCTGGAAAAGGCTAGATGGAAGGATTTGGCTTAGGGTGAGAGACTAGAGCCAGAAGAAATTAGAGGAGCATGCATCTAAACCAGGGTAGGTTTGGGTCTGAGCCTGTGTCTCAGAGAAGGTGATGAGAATCAGCTGAGTTTATTTAATCTGCCGACTTTTGTTATCAACTCCAAAAGGCTGAACAATAGGCAAGATATAAGCAGAGGGAGGAAGTTTCTGTCAAAATCATGGTGGAAGATTCATTTTGGCAATGCAGAGATTGTGCTAGTCTGGTGAAGGAGAGCAGATGCTCTCCAAAAACTTGGTTTAGTGTACTTGAAGATTCAAATTCAAGGGCAAGGACTACATTGTGCAGATTGTAAGGGCAGGGTTTTTTTTTTGCTGTTAACTTATTAATTGTATTTTTAGTGTTTAGTAGGGTATCTGAAACCCAGTAAGTGATTAAGACTTTTTTTTGGATTGGAATAGAAAACTGCCTACTGTGACATTCTGTACACAGCTGTCCTCACGAAAAGCTCCAAAGCACATTGAATGAGGAGTGTTGTGGAATTTCAGTTACTTAACTTGAGAATGAATGAGAATGAATGTATATAGATATAGATATAGATATATCCCTATATAACAAATATGTCAGTTCAATATGAGTTAGAACGATGATGCAAGAACTCAAACAAACAATAACCCAAACAAACCAAAAAACCCTTATCAGAGTCTGGGAGGTTCAGCCCTTGCAGGAATAAAGAGGTGATGGTCTTTCTGTCCTCTTCTCTACTCAGACTACCTTTGGAATATTTTGTTTATAGTTTAGGAAAGGCAGGATAAGCTGGAGAGCATCCAGAGGACAACTGGTTGTGAGGGCCTTGAGGTACAATATGGGATTGTGTTGAAGAAACAAAGATGTTTAACTTGAAGAGAAGACAACTGAAGATGAGCAGATGGGGGCAAGAGATAGGAGAAATCTGCTTGATTATTTGAAAGGCATCACATGGAAGATGAATTGGATTTGTTCTGTTTGGTCCTAGAGAGCAGAATTGGAAATTGTGGGTGGAAACTAAAGAACTTTGTCTAGGCTGAATGTTGGGGAATGCAAGTGGCAAGTCCTCCATCATTAGAAACCTTGATGTGGAGCTTGGTTGATCATTTGGCAGGTGGCTTATAAGAGGAAATTTCTTTCTGAGTAAAGATTGGACTTGATGGCTGTGGAGGTCTTTTTCAACAATAGAATTCTGTGAGATTCTTAATAGCCTGTTGGAAAAGTTCAAGGAGCAACATTTTTCTTGGGAGTTTGCCCAAACTTGCTTCTCAGGCAGAGCTGGTTACCTGGGTTAAAGAGAACCTGGGAATGTTTTATGTTGGGCCAGAAATAAATAATCGTCTTCCCTGGGGCTTATATTTAACACTGCTCTTTTCTCTGAGAAGCTCAAAGCACTGAACACTTCAGATCCCTTAGAGATGAAGGCAGGCAGACCTGTGTAATGTGTCTGTATGTGTAAATATATTCAACTGTACATTTATACATATGTGTTGTGGATGTATGTTTACAGTGACACACAAATACACAGTCACACTCCAAACATCCATACACACACACACACACACACACACACACACACACACACACACTCTCACTTGCTTGACTGCTGGGGGAAATATAGACTTAAGATGTCAGAAGTCATATACTGAGTCAGCAGTGGAGTTCAGGTCTCCTCTTCACTCTGCTGCCTTGCTTTTATATATTTATAATGATGATGATAGGGAAATTGATTAATGTTTATTTTAATGCTTTAATGTTTGTGTTTTCAACAACAGATCTTTGTGGATGGTAGTTTGAGTATGATTACCTTCCTTTTATGGATGAAGGGACTGAGATGTTAAGACCTAAAGGGGTTTGTTTTAAGGATAGTAAATATCTGGGTTAAGATTTGATCCCAAATCACCCAACTTCATGATCAATCAAGCCAAGCCAAGCCAAGTCAACAAGTATTTATCAAATGCCTACAGTGTTCTAAATATTGTGGATATAAAGAAAGACAAAAACAGAGCTCTAGTTTTTAACATTTTCTCTTTCATCTTCTTGAGCCTAGACAACTAACAAAACAATAAATACAGCTCTGATTTGTTGTGTTTGCCAAATGCTGAGGACTTAATGTTCTCACTGAAAATTTTACACATACATACATACATGCATACATACACAATGCAAACATATATATGCACACATGCACAAATGTATAGATATACATATATCCATGTATAATGCATATATAAATATACATCCACACATATCTTATATACACACTAGATTTATAATCTGTACTGGAAGAGAATGTTTCCGTGTGAATCTCTATGGAATTCATGGATTGAAGCATTGACATATTTTTCTCCATGCCCTCTTTTCACTTCACATCCCTATCTACTGCATATAGAACCTTATCTTGTAACAGAAACAAAAAATAAAAACAAACAAAAAATCCAAAACAAATGGTGACTTATTTGATGAAGTATTCAATATCTCATACTGTCAAGTACATGACTTCTTTATCAAGAAGTGGCATATTCCTTTTTTTATTTATTTTTTTTGGTTTATTTATTTTATATTTTTACAATAATGTTGTTGTGAGAGTTAAACATAATCCCCCCTTTACCCCCCCAAAAGATGAGACACCTCAATAATAATAGTGAGAGAGAAAAAAAAGTACTTCAGTCTGTGTTCAGATTCCAATGGCTCTGTCTCTGGCATGAGTTACCTTCTTTATCATAAGTCCACCAAAGCAATTGCTTCAATATTTTCCCCACAGTTGGTATTACTGTATTTCCCTCCACAATAGTCCTTCCCACTTTCATTCTATTCTCTTTCCCCTTTCACCCTGTCCCTGTTCAAAAGTATGTTGTATCTGAGTACCCGCTCCCAAGATGTTCCCTCTCTTCTATCACCTATTTCCCCCTTCCTACCCCCCATTTCCCCTTATCCCATCCCTTTCTTCTCATTTTTCTCTTGAGTAAGATAGATTTCTATACCCTATTAAGTGTGTATGTTATTTCCTCTCTGAGCCATTTCTGATGAGAATGAAGGCACACTCATTCCCCCTCACCTTCCCCCTTTCCACTTCATTGAAAAAGCCTTTTCTTGACGCTTAATGTGAAATATCTTAGCCCCTTCTTCCTCTCCTTTCTCTTTCTTTCAGTACTTTCCTTTATCACCCATTGATTCCATCTTTTTACTATATTATACCATTATATTCAGCTCCTTCCTGTGCCTTGTCCATATATGCTCCTTTTAACTGCTCTTTATAAATGAAAAAGTTCATATGAGTTATCAGTATTTTTTTCCCATGGAACAATACAAACAGTTCAACATCATTAAGTTCCTTATAATTAGTCCTTCTTGTCCACTCCCTCTATGGTTCACTTGAGTCCTGTATTTGGAGATCAAACTTTCTGTTCAGCTCTGATTGTTTTAATAGGAAAGTTTGAAAGTCCCCTGTTTCATTGAAAGTCTATCTTGGGGGTGGCTAGGTGGTGCAGTGGATAAAGCACCGGCCCTGGAGTCAGGAGTACCTGGGCTCAAATCCGGTTTCAGACGCTTAAAATTACCTAGCTGTGTGGCCTTGGTCAAGCCATTTAACCCCATTGCCTTGCAAAAAAAAAAAAAACAAACCTAAAAAGAAAGTCTATCTTTTCTCCTGAAAGAGGCTGTTCAGTTTTGCTGGGTAGTTGATTCTTCGTTGTAAACCAAGACCTTTTGCCTTCTGGAATATCTATTCCAAGCCCTATGAGCCCTTAATGTAGGTGCTGCTAGATCCTGTATAATCCTGACTAAAGAGCCACAGTAGTTGAATTGCTTGTTTCTGGCAGCTTTTACTATTTTCTCTTTGACTTAGGAGTTTTGGAATTTGGCTATAATATTCCTAGAAGTTTTTCTTTTGGGATGTCTTTCAGGAGGAGATCAGCGAATTCTTTCAATTTCTATTTTACCCTCTGCTCCTAGGATCTCAGGGCAGTTTTGCTGGATTATTTCTTGAAAAAGGAAGTTTAGGTTCTTTTCTTGGACATGACTTTCAGGTAGCTCAATAATTTTTAAATTCTTTCTCCTGTATCTGTTTTCAAGGTCGGTTGTTTTTCCAATGAGATATTTCACATTTTCTTGTAATTTATTTTGGAGTAGTTTTATTTCTTCCTGATTTCTCACAAAATCATTGGCTTTCTTTAGTTTCATTGTGCATTTGAGGGAGTTATTTTCTTGAGAGAGCTTTTTTATCTTCTTTTCCAGCTGACCAATTCTGCTTCTTAAGACATTCTTCTCCTCATTTGCCTTTTGTGTTGCTTTTTCCATTTGGCCTAAATTGGTTTTTAACATATTATTTTCTTCAGTATTTTTTGTATATCTTTCACCAAGCTGCTGATTTGGTTTTCATGATTTGTCTGCATCGCTTTCATTTCTCCTCCCAATTTTTCCCCTACCTCCCTCAATTGCTTTTCAAAGTTTTTTAGAGGACATCCATAGACTGAGCCCACTTTCTATTTCTCTTAGAGGTTTGGGGTACAGAAGCTTCGATTTTGTCATCTTCTGAATCTTCCATGGGACCAAAGTAATTTTCTATGGTCAAATTCTTCCTTTTTTTTTTTTTTTTGTTTGCTCATTCCTCAGCCTATGACTGATTTACTGCACTTCCAAGGCTTTGGAGGGTTTTGGGGATAACCCACAGGGACCTTAATTCCTCCAAGGTCTTATGAGAGGCTCTGACTGCTCTCTTGTCTGTATTCAGGCCTTCCTCTTGCCCTGGTGCGGTGAGGATGGTCCCTGCTCGACAATAGTGGTGTTGTGGGGGCCCAGACTGCAACCTGGATCTGAGTGTGGGCAAATGGCTGAGACCTCTGCAATCTTCCCTGACCCCCTTACCCTGTGGCTGCATTCTGGAGGTACAGACTGGCTTCCCTGATTCCTGCTGCAGGTTCTCACCCAGGGCTGCTCTGAGGACGTTGCTTGTTTGACACTCACTCTGGTGCAGCAGGGCTCTCTCACCACCCCTTCAAGCTGTTCCTGGTGATCCCTGGGACAGGAGGTCTGGAAACCACCCCCTCTGCCACAGACCCAGGGATCCCCAGGGATCTAGGCACCTTGCCTCGCTGCACTGCGGCATGGTCTCACTCCCAGTGGCTTTTTCCAGCCCCTGTGCCGTTGAAACAGACCTTTCCCACAGAACTTCTAAATTGTCTTGGACTGGGAAATTGTATCACTCAGACTTTCTGTGCATTCTGCCCCTCTAAATTTTGGCTAGAGTCACAATTTGACAACTTTTGGAGTATTTTTGGTAATGAATTTCTGGGGATTCCTGCCTTCTCACAGCTATCTTAGCTCCGCCCTATTTCTTGTTTTCAAAAGACTGAAAACCATACTCACAAACTCCCCATAACCAGCACACACATACACAGAAGAAAGCTAAGTTGTTTCTAGATTATGAGTAGTAGCCTTCTCCCCCCACCCCACCTTGTTTGCAGTTTTCCCATTATAATTTTCTCCAGCAGGGGTGTTTAACCTTTTTTTGTATTGTGGAACATCTTTGAAAATCTGGTAAAACCCACCCCAGAATAATGTTTAATAATTGAAGGAAATGCTAAATTGTATTTAGAGAGTAGTGACAATAAACAAAAAATAATGTTTTTTTCTCATTCAAGTTTATGAACCATATGAAATCTCTCCAGGGACGACCTCTAACAATCTCTTTTTGGTAATAACATCTTCCATCTTTGGAAAAATGTCACAGGTTAGGTAGGGTCTAATCCTAATCCTCACCCTGTCTAATGAGGATATTCTTTGAAACTTCATTGAAGAAATTGAGACCATTCTAGAATTTCTCTCATCATCTCAGATTGCTTAGCCATCTTCTGCCCCCATTCTTATTTCATATGAAGAGGTGGTCTTTTTCCTTATAAAGGCAGATCCCTGGGCATGAACCCCTGAGCCCTTCTTTTTGAACTTCTCTAGCACACTGTCTTCACTTCTTTCTCACTCTCTTCTGAACCCTATGCAATGTGACTTCTGATCTCATTATTCAACTGAAATTGTTCTCTCTAGTTACTAATGTTTTCAACTGTCAAATCTAATAGCTTTTTCTCTTGACCTTTCTGCAGTATTTTAACCTCATTGATCACCTCATCCCAACACTCTATCACTGCATTTGGAGTTTGTTAGCAAAAATTCTGAAGTGGTTTATCATTTCCTTCTCCAGTTCATTTTACAGATGAGAAAAACAGGTAAATGGAGATGTGACTTGCCCAGGGTCATATAGCTAGTAAGTATCTGAGACCAGATTTGAACTCAAATGTTATTGACTCCAGGTTCAGGACTCTATTCATTGTGCTACCTAGTCATCCTCATCTGGATAGTCTTTACTTTTTGAATTTTTTTTTACTGTGCTATGTCCTGCTTCTCCTTCTATCTGACTGACCAATTCTCCACATGGAACTCTTGGATTCTTTAAGTATTTGATTCTCTTTGCTAGTTTTCATTCACTTCCACTCAGCTGTCAAGTGATTTTTCCTAAACTATGTCACTTACCACCTCAGTGAGTTCCAAGGACTTCCTGTTGTCTCCAGATTCAAATATTAATTCCTCAGTTGGCATTTGAAGCTCTTCATAACCTGACCTCTATTTACCTTGCTAGCATTCTCAAAAGTTTCTCTACAGTCTAGTAATAGTGGTATACTTGAAATTCCTCAGTTACACACCACCTCATCTCCTACAAGCGCATCTGTGACCTGCTGTCCTCCATGCTTGGAACACTTTCTTCCCTGCTACTTCTGTTTGCCTATTTCCCTATTTTTCTTCAAGTCTGAAGTAAAATCCCTACTTCAGTAGGAGGCTTTTCATGATCACCCAGCTACTAATACTTTTCCCTCTTCAACTGCCTTCCATTTACATTGCATATATTTTGCATGCTCTGTATTATTTACATATTGTTTCTCATTATAATATAAACTTCTTGACAGCAGGACCTGTTTTTGCATTTCTTTGTACCCATTGCTTGGCACAGTGTCTGACAAATAGAAAGCTCATAATCAATGTTTCTTGTTGCCCAAGTTCCACAACCCTGGAGTCACTGCTGTGGTGGCTGGGGCTTTTGTCCCAGTAGCAGTAGCTTGCCTTAGGGCTACATGCATCTCTTAACAAAAGTGGTTCCTTTTGTTATTATCAGTGCATTAGAACAACTTGGCAAATATCAATCCACAATCCAAAAGAGTCTGAAAATCATCAGTTTTACCTAAGAGAAGTCTTGCTTTACTTTTAGCGATTGCTAAATAGCATGGAGAAGAGTATAGTGAGATCAGTTTCCTTAAATGTTTTGTGGTGGTTAGGATATGCATAGGCATTTCCAATATGTAATTAAAAATAAATTCTGAAAGCCAATGAATTATGCTTAAAAAATAGCAATTTCCAAGCATTGCTAACAAGTAAAATATAATGATTTGAAACAGTAACTCTGGTCTTTTGCATTGCACATTTAGGGTGACCTTAGAGATTAATTTTAAGGGTTTTTAACCTAGCGCATGTTACATTTTTAAACAAAATATTTGATTAACTATAGTTGTCTTGTGTAATCCCATTTTATTTATCTCACATTGTTGTGAGAAGGTGTCACTGAGCTTCATAGGCTGCTAAAGGGGTCCATGACACAAGGAAATGCTAAGAACTTCTTCCTGTTCTGGTTTGTGCCCTCTCATCTACAGGTAGAGAAACTTGGGCCAGAGAGACTAAGTGAATTACCAGAGGTCACCCAGATAGAAGATAGCAAGGCTAGGGTTTGGATCAAGGTCCTACATTATATCCATTAGTGGAAGCTGTTTGGGAGATAGGCAGTTTATGAAGTGGGTGAGGGGCAAATAAAGAAATATTTTCCCATTTCTTTTTTTTTTTTTTAGGTTTTTGCAAGGCAAATGGGGTTAAGTGGCTTGCCCAAGGCCACATGGCTAGGTAATTATTAAATGTCTGAGACTGGATTTGAACCCAGGTACTCCTGACTTCAAGGCTGGTGCTTTATCCACTACACCACCTAGCCGCCCCCCAAAAGCAAGTTTTAACATTCACCTTTTATTTTTTTGTTTTTTTGTTTTTTTTAGTTTTTTTTTCCAAGGCAATGGGATTAAGTAGCTTGTCCAAGGCCACACAGCTAGGTCATTAGTAAGTGTCTGAGACCAGATTTGAACCCAGGTACTCCTGACTCCAGGGCTGGTGCTTTATCCACTGTGCCACCTAGCTGCCCCTATTTTCCCATTTCTTTCAGAAATGTTGAAAAGTAGAGTTTTCAAAAAATTTCTCTTCCAGATATAACTGTGTTATACCTAGTCTCTTTTACATTCACCCTCCAGCTACTCTTGGTTCTCTTTTCTCTGTATTTCTTTTTTTGTTTTTATCAAATTTTTCCCCTGAAAACATTAACACTAACCATAAATTAGGTTTAGGCTGATTATCTGTTACTTTCTTATCTCCTTTTCCTTTCCTCTTGATTGTGTCCCCAGTTCAATTTGATTAACCACTGTATCTGGGAAGAATTAACAGCCAGCCCCTCTACTGGGAAATGACTCTTCTGCCAGTCCCCGAGAATAGCATTTTTCCAGATTAGAATTTATGTGATCAACTGTAGAGCCGGTGGCTTTGGCACATAGAGGGCTGTTAAATCACTGAATAAGAATTGGGGAATTTTCTCTAAATGAGCTATCAGTAACTGGAAAATAAAATTTGATTTTATTTCAGCAAAATATGTTAAAGGACATCCTGAACTTGTCTTTTTTGACAGAAATACTGGACGCAAAGCATGCAGGAGCCTCCCCCAGTTAATATATTTGTTGTTTGTACCCCAAGCTAGATTTCCTGTGTATTTTTGAGAGGCAAGACAGGTGCCAGCCAGTCTGTGCTAGGCTGGAAAAATGCTTGTGCAGCTGGAGTCCTTTACAAATAAGTGGACCCTCCTGATTTCATAGTCTAGTGCTTCCCAAGGGAAAAACTGTGATTTTTTCCATTGCCTTCCTCACCCCCACCCCACCCCCCAGGAATTACAGTATCTTTCCCAATCCTTGCCACACTCCTTGCTGTTTTCTTCTCCTTTTGATGTACTATCATAAATGTGCAACTTCTGTAAGGATTATGAACTCTTTGGGTTCCACATACATGTTCATTTCTCTTGTAATAAACCCAGTTTTCACATTTTCATGATGTTATAATTGCCTGTTTATTGAATTATTTTTTAATCATTTTTGAGGGCTTTAAGGATTATTCCTGTTTTACAAATGAATAACTGAGATCCAAATGGTCATATAATGATTGATTTATTTAGTGACTAAGGCAGAGTTAGAACCTAGGTGACTTGTTTCTAGCCAAGCACTTTTATCCATATAATAGATTGTAGCATGATTTCCACATTCATTAATTTGAGCTTGTCTTTTTTTAACAGGTTCTATATGGTATGAGTCTATAAAATAAGTAAGTTCTTTCTTTAAAATAGAGTGGTACAATATGACTAATATGAAAACAAGTTAATATGTGATTATGCATGTGTAACCCATATTAGATTGCTTGCCATCTCAGGGGAGAGGAAAGTAGAGAGAGGAAAGGAATTGCAAACTTAAAATTTTAAAAAAAAGAATGTTAAAAATTGCTTTGACATATTATTGGGGAAAATAAGATATTTTAAAAAAGAAATAGGTTTATACAAATCTCACATAATAGTATGAATAGATACATATTATGGTAGTACTCTTAATGTCCAAAAAACCCCAATATTCATAGACCAAAACTTAGTGAACTAATATTTATACCATGTATGTATCTTACTTTTAGCCAATAGTTTTAATATAAGTAAACACAGAATCACAGAATTTTCAGCTTTGAAAAGTCCCATAGGTTCCTTCAGGTTGTGGTGGGAGTGTTAACATATCGAAATAACCTCTCTAAATCCAACAGTTAAATTTCCAGCCCAAACGTAATTCCAACACCATCTAATTATCATTCAGAACTTCGGTGGATCTTGCCATTCCAGTGCCTATTAAGTACATAGTAGGTGCTTCATAAATGTTTAAATTTGTTTACATATTTATTTATTAATTGATAACCCCATTAATGTTTATATTCCCTCCAGTGGTTTAGTAGGTAGGCCAGTAGACCAGGAAGTTAAGGAAGGTGGGGATTTGGAACTTGTATGCATTTCATTATTTTCTAAAGATTTCTAAAGATTAGCTCACATTTATATAGTGCTTTAAGACTAAATATGAATGAGAATTGAATTATCTAGTTTTAGACTATGCAAATAATACCTTAAATTCCTGTAATAGTGCAGTTTATTAGGGATATATATACATATATATGTATGTAAATATAGGCATTATGCATGCATAGATGGTTACATGTATATATCTCTTCACATAATGTATATACATATGCTTTCACATATGTATGAGAAGGGTACATATTTGCATGTATGTATGCTTATATGTGTCTATACATACAATATGCAAATATACATGGACACTGTTCAAGTCCTGTCTTTGATACATACTGATTGTGCAATCCAGAGCAAGCTGATCAAAAAACCCTCCATACTCTGGCAATTTTCTAAAGTTAGTAAGTCACTGATGAGTGGTGATCTGGATTAACTGAGAAAATTCTCATCCTAGAAGTACTTCATACTAATGAGACTACATGTTATCCCCTACCCCTGTCCTTAATGTACCTGTCATTTAAATAAACAAATTTCTGGATTATTATTTTTTAAAAAAAAATCAATTTAGGTAACATTTTCTCCTTCAAGGAGTCTATCCTTATTTTATCATAAGATTTCTATTCCCTCAGTCTTTGAAATGTTTTCTTAAGAAAAAAAAAAGAAAACCTTCTGCTTTGAATGTTTTCTTTCTGACGGCGTGTAACTTTCAAATGTTGGCTGGGCATCATCATTTGTTTTTAGTGAGTTTTCAAATATAGATGTTTGATCAATTTTTAAACTTTGCGTCAACAGCTCTGGGTGGGTTCACCCTTGTTTATGGGATCAGAGGAATCTGCTTACAGCCTTTAGGTGCCCCCACCTCTTTTTGAAATGTTTGGCTTCAGTCTTAAAAGTTCTCAGGCACATCTATTTTGGTGTGTTTCACACCATAGATTTTAACACCAAGTAATCTTTACAAGTTTTCTTCTTAAGAGCTTAGTGAATTAATGTTTTATATGAATTTAGAGAACTCAGGCTTTTCTTCTTGGTACACAGCTGAAAGCTAAAGTGAGCCATGTAAATCCAACAAAAAAAAAAAACTAAATCTTTTACAATAGATAAGTATCTAGATGAAGAGTTTTCAAATTTTTTTTGGTTTCTAGACCCATCTGCACACTCAAAAATTTTTGAGAACCTCAAAGAGATTTTTTTATGTGTTATATTTCTATGTTTATACTATTCGAAATTAAAATGTTTTATTGTTGTTGCTTAGTTATTTTTCAGTTGTGTCTCACCCTTTGTGACCCCATTTGGTGTTTTCTTAGTAGAGATACTAGAAAGGATTGTCATTTCTTTTTCCAGTTCATTTTACAGATGATGAAATGAGGCAAACAGGATTAAGTAACTTAACCAGGATCACATAGCTTAGTCAGTGTACGAGACTGAATTTGAATTCAGGAAGACTCATCTTTATTCCAAGCCTAGCACTCTATCCACCTAACTGTCCCACTAAAATATATTGGTATTAAGAAAAAAATTTGACCTTATTGACTCCCTTAAAGGATTTTGGGGACTCCTCAGAAGAACCTAGGATTACAATTTGAGAAGTATTGTCCTGGATAATGACTCCATGTCATTTAACTTGAGAGTAGCCTTATATAGTAGATGGATAGTTGGCCTAATAGGCAGAAAGACTAGCATTTAAATCCCTTCTTGAAGTACAGGGTGAAAAATCTCCATCTACTACATAATCCCGGAAAAGTCACTTAACCTCTCAGTGTCCTAGGTTGTTTGCTAAGATTCTAAGTTGTTGAACAAAGGCTGCTCTGTATTGAAAGAAGCTTCTAAAGCATCCACAGTTTCTTATACCAATAAAATAATAATAATAATAACCATTTATATAGTGTTAAGATTTGCAGAGCATTAGATCTGGGAAAGGTGGGGTGAGGGTGGGGTAGAGGCTAGCCAGGAGTCATTGTGAAGGAAGCACTAGAGTTGGGGCCAGGGAGTGACAAGAGAAAGCTTCAGAAGCTTTCATGCCAGAGATGGTAAAGGAACCTGGCAACTGGTTAGATTACATTTCATTGCAGGGGACCCCAGTGCTAGTAGTAGCCATGGGACCAGATTCTTTTTGGCAGCTCCATTAACTGTGCCACTTCTGGGTCACAGTTCAAAACTGGAGAGGACCACTTTTAGTCAAGGGGGAGAAGAAGGCTTGGTGTCAGTATTGCTATCAACCCCAAAGGACCAGGGGTCCTGAAGAAAAGTCTCATTTCTATTCCTAAGGGAACAGGGACCCCTAGAAGAAGGAACAATTGCAGTACCTGGGGGTGCCTTCCTGGCTAAGAACCAAAATGTAGATCTGGAAAGCAGTTACCAGACCTCTCCCCAGAACATACCAGCTTGGATACTCCAAAAATGTCTAAACTCTTGAAACTAGCTCTGAAAACACCAGCGTGAAAATGCCTGAAACTTGAGACTACGTCCCTCAGGTTAAGAACAGAGCCAACTCTAGCATAAAGTTCAAAATCAAGAAATAGGGTAGGAAAATGAACAAACAACAAGAAAGAACTTGTCCATAAAAGTCTACTATGGTAGCAGGAAAGACCAAACCACAAGCTCTGAAGAAAATAATGAAGGTCGTATAGCCACCAGCACAACCTCAAAGAAAAGAAAATGTGAATTGGACACAAGTCCAACAAGAAATCCCAGAAGAGCTTAAACATAGCTTTCAAAATCAAATATGAATAGTAGAAAAAGATAAGGTAAAGGAATGAAAATAAAGGAAGAAATTTACAAAAAGACAAAAGTTTGGTAAAGGAAAAAAACATACAAAATATTGAAGAAAATAATACCTTAAAAACAGAATTGACCAAAGAGAAAAAGAGGTACAAAAATTCATTTAGGAAGATCTTTCCTTAAAAATTAGAATTGGGAAAATGCAAACTAATGGCTTCATGAGATACCCCACAACAAAACAAAGTCAAAAGAATGAAGAAAATAGGAGATGTGAATTGTCTCATTAAAAAAAGGTGATCTGGAAAAATAGATTGAGGAGAGATAATTTAAGATTTATCGGATTATCTGAAAGCCACAATCAAAGAAAGAGCCTAGACATCATATTTCAAGAAATCATCAAGGAAAACTACTTCATTATCTTAGAATCTTGAAAGAATTCACTATCACATGAAAGAAACCTCAAAATAAAAACTCGCAGAAATATTGTGGTCAAATTTCAGAGTTCACAGATATACTGGAAAAGACAATTCAAATACCAAATGTCAAAGTCAGGATCACTCAAAATTTAGCAGTTGTGATATAAAAAGAGCAAAGGACTTGTAATATGGTATTTAGGAAGGCAAAAGAGTTGGGATTACAGACAAGAATAAACTGTCTTGCAGAGTTGAGTATTATCATTCAATGGGAAAATGGATATTTAATGAAACAGGACTTTTAAGTATTCCTATTGAAAAGATAAAACTGAAGAAAAATTTTACTTTCAAATACAAAACTCTAGAGAAACAGAAAAAAGATAAACATGAAAGAGAAATCATAAGGGACCCAGTGAGGTTAAACTATTTGCCCTTCTGTATAGGAAAATGATAAACAATTTCTAAGAACTATTATCTTGAGGACAGTTTAGAAATATTTTATATAGAAAGAGGGTGCAAGAGTGAGTCATTTATGTTGGGATGATGTAAAAAAATATCAACAGGAAAGAGGAATGCCCTTGGAGAAGCAGAAAGGGAGAGGAAGAATGGGGGAAAGTATCCCACATAAAAGAGGTGGTCAAAGAAAAGCTTCTACAGTACAGGGGAAAATTGCTTCTACAGTACAGGGAGCAGGCAATATTTAAACTTCAATCACCTATAAATTGGTTCAAAGGAAGGAAAAAGTATGTTTTTCTATATGTATTATGTACATATGCATGTATACAATCATATTCAATTAATAGTATAAATCTTTCTTACCCAACAGGGAAATAGGAAGGGAAGAGGATGAGTGGAAAAAGGAGTGATAAAAGGGAAAGCAGATGAAAGAATGCAGTGGTCGAAAACAAAATAGAATTTAGAGGAGGGATGGGATAAAAAGAGAGAAGAAGACAAAGAAAAAATAGGAGGGGAATACAAAGTTAGTAATTATAACTATGAGTGTTGATGAACTCATTCTTAAAATAGAATGATAGTAAAATGTATTACAAACCAGAATGATGAGAAGGTTCATTTCAGAAAAGTAAGATGAAGTGAGCAGAACAGATGAACTCTGTATATAGTAATAGCAATATTGTAGGGATGATTGTCAAAGCCTTAGCTACTCTCATCTAGACGATGATCCAAAACCTATGTTGAAAAAGAATGCTATTCATCTCCAGAGAGAGAACTGATGACTTCTAAATTTATATTGAAATATACTTTTTAAAACTTTATTTTTTGTTAAATTCCTGTAGACTAGTTGCTCAGGATGTTAGGTTCCTGCAGGCTAGCTTAAACTTACCCAGGTGAACGTTGAAGGGGCAGGAGACAAGGATGAAAAGTTATCCAAGTACTCCTAGATCTCCCTTTATTAAACCAAATACGGGTGCTTAATTTAAATATCCTCCCCAGTCCCTGGTCCAGTCTCTGGTCCACTCCCACTCCAGGCACTCCCCAGTCAACCAGTAAAACAATGCTCTGGTACTATAGGACACCAGGTGATAAAAATTTACAGTATACATGCACACACACACACACACACACACACACATACGACATAACACACACGCTCTAGTCCCTTACATAATAGATGCCACATAAGTTGTAAATAAAAGTTCAAAAATAGTATAAACAAATGTCAGTTAAACAATAGTAAAAGCAACTAAGCATCCAAGTCAATTAACATGTGTTATTAAATTTTACAAAATAATATTTCCATCATTATATTACACATGAATCCACAGCTTTATCCTGGAAGGGGGTCATGATTTGTGAAATTTCTCTTACCATAGATGTGTGATATAGATGAGACAAAGAATATATAACATAAGTAACTGTTTGACAATTATATAAATTTAACATCAAAACAGATCAGATAGTACAAATATCTCTTTCCCAAAAGAAATTATTGAATTATATGATTCAATATTCCCAAATTCCTAGAAATGTAATTTATCCGAATATAATTTCCTTCTGAATCACACACACACACACACACACACACAGACACAGACACAGACACAGACACAAACAACAGAAACAACTCTCTTGAAACACATTTACCAAGATGAGATTGATACCCTAGCCAGTATAAGCTTTCAGAATATAGAAACATTTTCCCACCTCTCCAGGCCAGTAGAGAGATGTCTTATTGTTGATTAAAGTCTTCTCCCCCTTTTTTCTTAACTAATTGACCACGAAGCTTCCCAATCAATAGCCTAAGAAAGAGATGGTCATTGCCCATCCGCCCTCCTCCCCAAAGCAGGAAGAAGGTGTGTGGGGGGGGGTACCTTGATTTCTTTTTTAGTTTTTTTTTTTTGCAAGGCAATGGGGTTAAGTGGCTTGCCCAAGGCCACACAGCTAGGTAATTATTAAGTGTTTGAGACTGGATTTGAACCCAGGTACTCTTGACTCCAGGGCCGATGCTTTATCCACTGCGCCACCTAGCTGCCCCTGGTACCTTGATTTCTAAAACAAGTTTTTGCAGGGTCTTGTCCTTCCTGCAGTGAAGCATGCACTCCATCTGAGTCATAGGTTTGAATTTCAAAGTCCTAAAAAGGCATATTTCCCTTCTCCTGCCCCCCTCCCTCTGCAGAGGGTGGGAATCACAGTACTGTTTGGTGCACCTGTTGTGTCAACTGTGGTGACAGCTGGGATGGTTGAAACTGAAGGTGAAGGTTTAGCTGTAGAATTAGTTGGACATGAGCTGTTAGTAAGTTCCACCAAACGATTACTTGAGTTGTTTTTTTTTATTTTTTTATTTTTTATTTATTTTTAAATTTTAGAAAGGTTTTATTTATTTTGAGTTTTCCAGTTCCCCCCATCTCACTTCCCTCCCCCCACCCCACCCCCACAGAAGGCAGTTGGCTAGTCTTTACATTATTCCAATAGTATGAATTGATCCAAGTTGAATGTGCTGAGAGGGAAATCATATCTTTAAGGAAGAAACACATAATATGAGATATAGCAGAATTATATAATAAGACAACATTTTTTTTTAAATTAAAGGTAATAGTTCTTGGTCTTTGTTCAAACTACACAATTCTTTCTCAGGATACACATAGCATTCTCTGTCACAGACACCCCAAAATTGTGCCTGCTTGCTGCCCTGTTGGTATGAGCAAGTCCATCAAGGTTGATCATCATCCCCATGTTGCTGTTAGTGGACAATGTTCTTCCGGTTCTGCTCATCTCACTCAGCATCAGTTCATGCAAATCCTTCCAGGCTTCCCTGAATTCCCATCTCTCCTGGTTTCTAATAGAACAATAGTGTTCCATCACACACATTTACCACAGTTTGTTAAGCCATTGCCCAATTGATATACTTTCCCTCAGTTTCCATTTCTTTGCCACCACAAACAGGGCTGCTATGGCCATTTTTGTACAGGTGATGTTTTTACCCTTTTTCATAATCTTTCCAGGTCATAGACCCAGTAGTGGTATTGCTAGATCAAAGGGTATGCACATTTTTATTGCCCTTTGGGCATAATTCCAAATTGCTTTCCAGAAAGGTTGGATGAGTTCACAGCTCCACCATCAATATAATAGTTTCCTAGATTTCCCACATCCTTTCCAACATTGATCATTGTTCTTTCTAGCCATATTGGCCAATCTGAGAGGTGTGAGGTGGTATCTCAGAGATGCTTTAATTTGCATTTCTCTAATAATTAGTGATTTAAAGCAATTTTTCATATGATTGTAGATTGCTTTGATTTACTCATCTGTAAATTGCCTTTGTATATCCTTTGACCATTTGTCTAATGGGGAATGACTTGTCTTTTTAAAAAAAATTTGACTCAGTTCTTGTATATTTTAGAGATGAGTCCTTAGTCAGAAACGCTAGTCATAAAAATTGTTTCCCAATTTACTA
This sequence comes from Macrotis lagotis, assembly GCF_037893015.1. Taxonomy (NCBI): domain Eukaryota; kingdom Metazoa; phylum Chordata; class Mammalia; order Peramelemorphia; family Peramelidae; genus Macrotis; species Macrotis lagotis. The sequence continues at coordinate 131,531,967 of NC_133665.1, forward strand.
CATTTCTTTTGATTTTGGTTACAGTGGTTTTGTCTGTGCAAAAGCTTTTTAATTTAATATAATCAAAATTATCTTGTTGTTTTTTTTTAGGTTTTTGCAAAGCAAATGGGGTTAAGTGGCTTGCCCAAGGCCACACAGCTAGGTAATTATTAAGTGTCTGAGACCAGATTTGAACCCAGGTATTCCTGACTCCAAGGCTGGTGCCTTATCCACTATGCCCAACCCCCCTAGTTTGTTTTTAATGATGTTCTCCATCTCTTCCTTGCTTCCCTTTCCATAGATCTGACAAGTAAACTACTCCTTTATCTTCTAGTTTGCCTATAATATTGTTTTTTATGTCTAGATCTTGTATCCATTTTGATCTTGATTTGTGAGGTGTTGGTCTAATCCAAGTTTCTTCTGTACCAACTTCCAATTTTCCCAACAGTTTTTTATTCCAATAGCTGGACTCTTGGGGTTTATCAAACAGCAGATTACTATAATCATTTCCTGCTACTGCAACTTAGTCTATTCCACTGGTCCACCACTCTATTTCTTAGCCAGTACTAGACAGTTTTGATGATTTATGCTTTTATAATATAATTTTAGATCTGGTAGGGTTAAGTCACCTTCTTTTGTACTTTTTTTTCATTAAATCCCTGGAGATTCTTGACTTTTTCTTTCTCCATATGAATTTACTTACAATTTTTTCTAACTCATTGAGGTAATATTTTGGAATTTTGATTGGTAGGGTACTAAACAAGTAGTTTAATTTTGGTGGAATTATCCTTTTTATTATATTTGCTCGGCCTATCCATGAGCAGTTGATATTTGCCTAGTTATTTAAGTCTGATTTTATTTGTGTGAGAAGTGTTTTGGAATTGTTTTCAAAAAGTTTCTGAGTTTGCCTTGGCAGAAAGACTCCCAGGTATTTTATATTGTCTGAGGCTACTTTGAATGGGATTTCTCTTTCTAGCTCTTTCTGCTGCATCTTGCTAGTAAAATATAGAAATGTTGAGGATTTATGAGAGTTTATTTTGTATCCTGTGACTTTGCTAAAGTTGCTAATTATTTCTAGTAGTTTTTTAGATGATTTTTTTTGGAATTCTCTAGCTATACCATCATTTGATCTGCAAAGAGTGAGAGTTTTGTCAACTCCTTCCCTATTCTAATTCCTTCAGTTTCTTTTTCATCTCTTATTGCTAAAGCTAACATTTTTAATATGATATTGAATAGTAGTGGTGATAGTGGGCATCCTTGTGTCACCCCTGATCTTATTGCAAATGCTGTAAGCCTGTCCCCATTGCATATAATGCTTATTGATGGTTTCAAATAGATGCTGTTTATTATTCTAAGGAACAATCCATTTATTCCTACACTCTCTAGTGTTTTTAGTAAGAATGGGTGCTGTATTTTGTCAAAAGTTTTTTCAGCATCTATTGATATAATCATAGGTTTGTTATTGATATAATTAATTATACTGACAGTTTTACTAATATTGAACCAACCCTGCATTCCTGGGATAAATCCTACTTGGTCACAATGTATTATCCTAGTGATAACTTGTAGTCGTTTTGCTTAGATTTTATTTAAGATTTTTGCATCTATATTCATCAGGGAGATAGGTCTATAATTTTCTTTCTCTGTTTTAATTCTTCCTGGTTTAGGTATCAGCACCACATTAGTGTCATAAAAAGACTTAGGCAGAGTTCTGTCTTCACTTATTTTTCCAAATAGTTTATATAGAATTGGAACTAGTTGTTCCCTAAATGTTTGATAGAATTCACTTTTGAATCCATCAGGCCCTGGAGATTTTTTTCTTAGGGAGTTCAATAATAGCTTGGGGAATTTCTAGGTATTTAATTTCTTCTTCCTTTAAACTAGGCAACTTATATTTTTGTAAATATTCCCCCCCATTTCATTTAGATTATCAAATTTATTGGCATAGTTAGGCAAAATAATTCCAAATTATTACTTTAATTTCCTCCTCATTGGTGGTGAGTTCACCTTTTTCATTTATGATATAGCAGTTTTGTTTTCTTTTTTTTAATCAAATTGGCCAGAGATTTATCAATTTTATTGGTTTTTTCATAAAACCAGCTCTTGGTTTTATTTATCAATTCAATAGTTTTCTTGCTTTTGATTTTATTAATTTCTCCTTTAATTTTTAGAATTTCTAATTTGGTATTAAACTGGGTTTTTAAAAAAATTTGTTCTTTCTCTAATTTTTTAGTTGCATATTTAATTAATTGATTTCCTCTTTCTCTAGTTTACTGATATAAGCATTTAAAGATATAGTATATCCCCTTACAGCTACCTTGAGTGATTCCCATAGGTTTTGGTATGTTTCATTATTGTCATTATCTAAGATGAAATAATTAATTCTTTCTATAATTTGTTGTTTGATCCACTCATTCTTTAAAATAAAGTTATTTAGTTTCCAATTAGTTTTAGTTCTGTATCTTCCTGGTCCAGTATTGCATGTGATTTTTATTGCATTATGATCTGAGAAAGATGTATTCATTATTTCTGCCTTTCTGCAGTTGATCATTAGGTTTTTATGCCCTAGGACATGGTCAGCTTTTGTTTGAGTTGTTAACAACAGTACAATTTGGAGTTGTTACATTTTCAGAACAGTAGTCAACATCTTTGCAAACTGTCCAATAGAATGTAACATTTTGGCACTCAACACAGGAAGTGCAATTAGTGTGTACTTCATGGCTTTCTGGTGCTGGAGCAAGAGTTGTGGCATGTTTGGTTGCGGGCTGGAGAGTAGAATTTGTTGTGGCTTCAGGAGTGGAATTTGTCATGGGCATCAGGGTCTGCAGCACCGACGAGGAGTTTCTGATGTTGGCCATAGGTTTAGGGGTTTGGGTTGCACTTAGCATGCATAGTGTGACCAGACAGGCAGCGGTGGCCAAAAGGAACCACCAGCAGGTCCCCTGAATCCCATTCATGGCGCTGGTACACAGGTGGCAGACTGCTGCTGAGGAAGAAGCTCAGTCCCCCTGTGGCGTTGGCTCAGAGACTTCACTTCCCAACTCAACAGCAACCCCAATCAAAGAATCCGTGCTAATTCTTACCCCTAATCGACATATATATCTCTTCCCCATAATACCATAGTGAGTCCTTCAACTATGAAAGGAGTGACAGTCCCTGCTTTATCTTCTTTTCTCCATTTCAAGGGTTGACAAGAAATTTTTGTTTCCTGTCGAGCCCCAATGCCTACTAGATTAGTGTAAGCAGCTTGTTTAGGCCAAGCTTATGGCCAGTTAGGTATGGGGAACACATGGGATCTGCCCCAGTGTTAGTCAAGCCTAGGAAAGCAATTCCTTCTACTTGGATAACACAAAGAGGTTTTTCTGAAGAAATTGTAGTTGTAAACATAATTTCATTGTGGTTTTTCTCTTTTGATCCCTTTTTTCCTTTTTTTTGAATTATAAAGATTTTATTTATTTCGAGTTTTACCATTTTCCCCTAATTTTGTCTCCCCCACCCACAGAAGGCAATTTGCCAGTCTTTACATTGTTTCCATGTTATACATTGATCTAAATTGAGTGTGATGAGAGAGAAATCATATCCTTAAGGAAGAAACATAAAGTATAAGAGATAGCAAGATCAGACAATAAGATTTCAGGTTTTTTTTTCTAAATTAAAGGTAATAGTCCTTGGTCTTTGTTCAAACACCACAATTGTTTCTCTAGATACAGATGGTATTCTTCATTGCAGACAGCCCCAAATTGTCCCTGATTGTTGCACTGATGGAATGAGGAGTCCTTCAAGGTTGATCATCACCCCCATGTTGCTGTCAGGATGTGGTGTTTTTCTGGTTCTGCTCATCTCACTCAGCATCAGTTCATGCAAATCCCTCCAGGCTTCCCTGAATTCCCCCTCCCTCCTGGTTTCTAATAGAACAATAGTGTTCCATGACATACATATACCACAGTTTGCTAAGCCATTCCCCAGTTGAAGGACATTTACTTGGTTTCCAATTCTTTGTTTGGCCCCTTTTTGAACTCACTTTTCTTCCTATTTATACCAGATCTTGAGAAAAGACATAACTGAGCTATGCATTGGTTCTCTTTTATGTAGCTATCATCATCATTTGCATTTATTATTGCAATAGAGAAGGGTATAATGTGAATATACTCTGGATTTGGTGGAGCCAAAATAATAGCAAATTCTTTATCTGTTAATTGTGAAGGGTGAATAGGTACTTCAGTAGAAGCATGGGGAGACATCCTAAATTTCCCAGCACTTTTGACCATTAATAGTTTGGTATGGGTTGGCTTGCTGCCACAGCTGCATACTAGTTTTTCCATTTCATTTTCCTACTACTCCTGAACTGTCATACCCCATGATTGGTTTTGAGAGGTCCCTATGAGAGAAGGTCCCTTTCTTCATTTAAATTTCCTTGTCTACATTCTGATGCCCAGTGTCCTGCCTTTTTACACTTTGGGCACAGAGTTTTAGGGTGATGTGTCCTGACCTTTCTGGGTTTAGCTCCTTGGGCACTCCAACAATCTTTTTTTTAAATGTCTAGGTTTTCCAAACTAGATGATTTCAGTTATATTAAATTAAAAAAACTTTTGCACAGACAAAACCACTGCAACCAAGATAAAAAGAAATGTAGTAAACTGGGAAACAATCTTTACAATTCATGTTCCTGACAAAGGATTCATTTCTAAAATATACAGAGAACTGAGTCATATTTTTTTTTAAAAGCCATTATCGAGTTGACAAATGGTCAAAGGCTATGCAAAGGCAATTTACAGATGTGGAGATCAAAGCAATCCATAATCATATGAAAAATTGCTCCAAATCATTACTTATTAGAGAAATGCAAATCAAAGCTTCTCTGAGGTACCACCTCACACCTCTCAGACTGGCCAATATGACAAGAAAGGGTAATGATCATTGTTGGAAGGGTTGTGGGAAATCTGGGACACTATTACATTGTTGGTGGAGCTGTGAACTCATCCAACCTTTCTGGAGAGAAATTTGAAACTACACCCAAAGGGCAGCAAAATGTACATACCCTTTGATCGAGCAATACCACTACTGGGTCTATACCCTGAAGAGATGATGAAAAAGGGTAAAAACATCACTTGTACAAAAATATTCATAGCAGAGCTGTTTGTGGTGGCAAAGAATTGGAAATCAAGTAAATGTTCTTCAATTGGGGAAATGGCTTAGCAAACTGTGGTATATGTATGTCACGGAACACTATTGTTCTATTAGAAACCAGGAGGGATGGGAATTCAGAGAAGCCTGGAGGGATTTGCATGAACTGATGCTGAGTGAGATGAGCAGAACCAGAAAAACACCACATCCTGACAGCAACATGGGGGCGATGATCAACCTTGATGGACTCGCTCATTCCATCAGTGCAACAATCAGGGACAATTTGGGGCTCTCTGCAAAGGAGAATACCATCTGTATCCAGAGAAACAACTGTTAAGTTTGAACAAAGACCAAGAATTATTACCTTAAATTTAGAAAAAAAACCCTGATATCTTATTGTCTGATCTTGTTATCTCTTATACTTTATATTTCTTCCCTAAGGATATGATTTCTCTCTCATCATACTCAATTTGTATCAATGTATACTATGAAAACAATGTAAAGACTGACAAATTGCTTCTGTGTGGGGGGTGGGAGGAGGGAAATAAGATTAGAGGAAAAATGGTAAAACTCAAAATAAATAAAATCTATAAATGTCCAGGTTTTCACAAACAAAGGAAGTCCGTTTTTCTTTATTTCCCATGTGCATATTAGCACATGCTTCTTCCATTACTTCTGCATGATACACCCGAGATCCTACTCTGTCACATCTTTGAATCATTTCCTCAATGATGGCATCTTTTCTTAGGCCAATCATTGCTTTCTGTCAGTCAGCATTTGCATTAGCCCATGCTAATTATTTTATTAATACATTTATTCCTGTTACATCACCTAAAGTTCTTCCCACTGCCTCCTGTAACCAGGCAAAGAAATCTACAAAAGCTTCATCATTTCTTTGTCTAAGTGCAAACAGTTCTTTCTTTTCATTTTGTATTGGAATACAACCCCACACATTTTTTACACAGGTAGCAATTCTTTCATATGTTTCTAACCCATAATATAGTTGGTCTACATTGTTGAAAAATTGACCTGTGCTACTTAATTGTTCATAATATGTGGTGGCATTGGGACCTTGTGAATGCCTCAAAGCCATCTTTCTACATTGTTCTATAAACTGTGTCATTCAAAAGACAGATTTTCCAGGTGACAAACATGCTCTATCTGCTTCCAATCATTAGGTGTTAATACGGAGTATGCAAGAGTATCCAATTGTAGCTGGACACAATTGAAGGACATTTACTTAATGATCTTGGTCCATATTCCCCCACTGCCTTCTTTAAATCTCTGACTGCTTTTATATGGAGTGGCTTGCTTATGTCTTCTCCTAAGGTTTCCTGGATTAAAATGTTCTGGCTCCTCAATAACAGGATATGACTGAAACTCAGCTCCCAGATCCATCCATATTTTCTCCCTGATCTGTTGCCCATTCAATGGCCTTTTGTAATACTGAAATTTCTTCCCTAGGTTCTGTAGGGCTGATCCTAGAATTTTCTTGTTAATACTTATTTCTTCTGCCTCAGGCCATGGATGTGAATACACTTTCCTTTTACCTTCCCTTTCCTCCACACCTCCTTGTTCTAACTTCCTTAAAATCTGTCCCATGGTAACAACCAACCTGTTACCTCTCAGAATTCTTCTGCTCTGGGGATGTCTCCTGGAAGCCCTTTTTCCTTCCTTGTATCTGCTGGTCCTCAACCTGGACTCCAATCAGATAGCTCTGCCTTCATGTCCCCAGGCTCCATTTGTTACGTTTCTGTTAGACTAGCTGCCCAGGATGTGTTAGGTTCCTGCCAGCTAGCTTATCCTTACCCAGGTGAACATTGAAGGGGTGGGAGACAAGGATGAAAAATTCTCCAAGTACTCCTAGATCACCCTTTATTAAACAAAATACAAGTGCTTAATTTAAATATCCTCTCCAGTCCCTGGTCCACTCCCACTCCTGTGGTACTCTCCAGTCAACCAGTAAAACGATGCTCTGGTACTAGAGGACACTAGGTGATAAAAGTTTATAGTACTCCCACACACAACAGTTCCTTGCAATTTTTCTTGTTTTATTTTTTGTCTATTTTTCTTTGCAACATGTGGATAACATGGAAATCTATTTTACAAGACTTCACATGTATGATCTATATTAAATCGGCTTCTTAACGAAGTGGGAGAAAATTTGTAATTCAGTTTTTAAAAATGTTAAAAAAAATTTTACATGTGGATGAGAAATATTTAGCAGAATAAAAATATATTTTACCAAAGAAAAAGAATTGCAAAATACTTTAATTGTCCTATTATTGGCTTCTCATTTGAAATAAATTCCTCCTCCATCCTTTCTGTGCCCAACTCACAACAAAACCCAAACCAAATCATTTAGCATGGTTCTTGTTAATGGTTTATTGGCAGCTTGAATTTGATTTAAATAAAACTAGTTTCAGTATAATCAGAATGTGACATAATTGAGAAATTTGAATTGAATCCATTTTCATTCTCTGAAGAGTACATTCTTTTGTTTTGAAATAACAATAGATATTCTTCATATTTCAGAAGAATATTTAAGTTTCTATGTATTTGCCTTCTTGAGATTTTGCCCTTCAAGTGAAGATGAGACTTCAAAGTATGTAGGCAAATTATTTTAAAGAGACAATAAGAGCTAATCAGGTTTGTTCTGTATCCTTTCCACATATACTAAAGTTGGTAATACAAATCTGCAGATTGGAAGAAGAAAGCTAAGCATCTCTTCGATGCTTAATGGGATATCCCAAATTGACTGATCACTAGCTCCCCTTGATAAAAAGTTTTCTTTTGTCTTTTAAAACCCAAAGCAGAGCCTTAGAATTGGGCCTAATATTGGTGGCTTTAAATTCTTTTTTGGCTGCTGTGAGTATATTATTTCAAGTACTGTGTAAATAGAAGTTATTATGATTCCCTGTTTTTGATATCTTCGAGATAGAAATGATTTAAATAAAGTTTTCTAGTTCCTTTCTATTTGCAGAATTTTACAAAATCAATTTAAATGTTCAAAATTTATTTAAATAAAAACATAATGAAGTTTTGTTATTGTTGTTATTTTGAAACCATCTATTTTTAGATACCTACTAAATTTTATACCTGGAAAGATTTTTTTCTAAGCAGTAAGAACTTTTGCTGATAAAACGTTCTTTTTTCTTTTGGTTAAGTAAATTGAGAACCCAGAAATAATGGGGAACTTCCAGAGTAAATCAAAAGCAGAAATTTAAATTCCAGACCCCCTAACAAATTTTAATAGCAGCCCCTCATTATCTCCTTCCTCAGCCTTCTTTACCTCCCAAAACCATTCTTGCTATGTAGTGTGGAAAAGAAAGGTGTATTCAAGGCATGCATTCTAAGCCCTTTAAGATATGCTTTGGTTTTAGTTGTGCCTGTAACAAGAAAAGAAAAAAAAGTCCTCATTTACAGTTTTGTTTGTTTAGAAAAGAAATAAAAAGGAAAATTCTCTAAGGAAGGCTCTCTTAACCTGAAATTCATGAATTTAAAAATATTTTGAAAACTGTAGTTATAATCCCATGTATTTTATTGTGCATTTCAAAGCATTCTTTTTAAAAAACATTTATTTATTTTTACAACTACATGAAGTGGTAGCTTTTAACAATCATTTTTTGGCAAGGTTTTAAGTTTTAAATTTTTCTCCTCCTCCCTGGACAGAAAACTATCTAATATAAGCTATATGTCTATAACCATGTTAAACATTGATACATATTAATCATGTTGTGAAAAAATCAAATTCAAACGGAGGGAAAAATTAGAGAAAAAAGACACAATAAATACATAAGATAACTTTTAAAAATTGAAGATAGTAAGCTTTGGTCTGTATTTAAATTTCAGTCATTTTAAAACATTCTGACAAGGAATCATCCATGGGCTTCATCAGACTGCTAAAGAGGTCCTGGACAACAACAACAACAAAAAAAAAAACACTGGAACTTTTGTTTGAGGGGTTAGATCTTTTGTCAAAAGAAGAAAGGACACAAGGAGAACACTAGTAGAATTGGGATTATGTAGCTCAGGAGCATCTAGCAAGTGCCAGAGAGTAAGACATCAGCCCCAAACTTCATAAACTCACTGGGATTGCATTCACTTATGAGAAATATGTTGTTGGTCATGTAATCATTAATTCCTTTTGTTCAACTGAAAGTTAGGCTGAAAATTTTGCAAACCTGTGGGGGAAAAATAAAAATAAGTAAATTAGTGGGATCAATATTCCTTTTTTTTTTTTTTTAGTTTTTAGTTGTTTTTTTTTTTTTTTTTTTTTTTTGCAAGGCAATAGGGTTAAGTGGCTTGCCCAAGGCCACACAGCTAGGTAATTATTAAGTGTCTGAGGCTGGATTTGAACTCAGGTACTCCTGACTCCAAGGCCAGTGCTCTATCCACTGTGCCACCTAGCCACCCTGAATATTCACATTTCAAAGGAATTTTTCAATTTGAGATATTTCTTTGAACAATGACCTCATTTAGTATATGGGTCTGTGTTCTTTTTTTAAAATGTGGATTGATTTTTCAATTTTTATTTATTTGGAGAATGAGAAGTGATTTAAAACTAGATCTGATATAGAGAATTGGGGGAATTGTGACTTTCAAAAAATTATTTATTTATTTAATTTGAATTTTACAATTATTCCCCTAAACACATTTCCCTGTTCCCACCCCCCACATAAGGCAGTTTATTCTTTACATTGTTTCCATGGTATACATTGATCTAAGTTGAATGTGATGAGAGAGAAATCATATCCTTATGGAAAAAAAATAAAGTATAAGAGATAGCAAAATTATAAGATAAGGGTTTTTTTTTTAAATTAAAGGTCTTTGGTCTTTGTTCAAACTCCAAAATTCTTTCTCAGGATACAGATGGCATTTTCCATCACCGATACCCCAAAATTGTACCTGATTGTTGCATTGATGGAGTGAGCAAGTCTATTAAGGTTGATCATCACCACATGTTGCGGTTAGGGTGTACAATGTTCTTCTGATTCTTCTCATCTCACTCAACATCAGTTCATGCAAATCCCTCCAGACTTTCCTGAATTCCCATCTTTCCTGGTTTCTAATACAACAATACTGTTCCATAATGTACATAAACTGCATTTTGTTCAGCCATTCCCCAATTGATGGACATAAACTCAGTTTCCAATTTTTTGCCACCACAAACAGGGCTGCTATGAAGATTTTTGTACAATTGATGTTTTTACCCTTTTTCATGATCTCTTCAAGGTATAGACCCAGTAGTGGTATTGCTATATTAAAGGGTATGCACATTTTTTATTGCCCTTTGAGTGTAATTCCAAATTGCTCTCTAGAAAGTTGGATGAATTCACAGCTCTACCAACAATGTATTAGTGTCCCAGATTTCCCATATCCCTTCCAACATTGATCATTGTCCTTTTTGGCCATATTGGCCAGTCTGAGAGGTATGAAGTGGTACCTCAGAGATGCTTTAATTTGCATTTCCCTAATAAGTAATGATTTAGAGCAATTTTTCATATGACTATGGATCATTTTGATTTCCTCATCTGTAAATTGCCTTTGCATATCCCTTGATCATTTGTCAGTTGGGGAATGGCTTGTTTTATTGAAAAGTTGACACAGTTCTCTGTATATTTTAGAAATGAGTCCTTTGTCAAAAATACAGGTTATAAAAATTGTTTCCCAATTTACTACATTTCTTTTGATCTTGAAAACCTATTTATTATGATACATGTAAAAAAGAATTTTGACTTAGAAATTGAGTTATAGCTCAGTTCCTTACACATAGGTGCCTAATAGGTATTTGTTGAATGTAATTATTGAATTGAATTGAATTTTTATAACTACTTAATATTTGTGTGATGTTAGGCAAGTCATTCAACATTACTAAACTTCACTTTCTTAACTAAAAAAAAAGAGTTTAATTAGATTTATGTCTAAAATCCTTTCCAGCTTCACATTCTGTGAACTTTTCAGAGCATTCTTATTCTATAAGGTTAGGTATTCTTGCCTTCAGGAAAAAATAAAAAATATGCTCACTGTGTCTTTCTTCTTTGTCCTAATTATACCCTTTGTTAGAAGGCAAACTCCTAGAGAGCAGGGATTATATGATTCTTTTCACATGTAGCCCTACCCCCAGGACAGTATTTGACACATGGTAGGTATTTAATCAATATTTGCTGACCGATTGATTTGCATCCTTTTAATGTACAGTTCAGATCAGATTAATAACACAGAGGACAGTTGCATGTGGAGATCCAATGAATGAAGCTTTCTAAGTGAGACCCAGGTGGTAGGGCCACTTGCCATGGTTACTGATGGTTCTTGGTGGAGTATTATCTCTGGTCTCCCTTACAAGTGGAAGCCTTCTCGATAATTTAGAGTCCTTTGTTTCCAGGTCATCTACCAGACCAGAAGTGGCCAGTATTGAACCTGTGGATCTGGATGAAAGGCAGTGCTCTCAAAAGGCAGTTGTACAGGCTCGCCTATCACAACCAACCCGCCTCACTAGCATCATCTTTGCAGAAGATATCAGTAAGCACTCTACTTTATTTCTTCCAGGGGCATGACTCTTTGGAAAAGCATATATTGTTGATAGCTTTTTATTTACATCATAATTACCTCTGGTAGGGGAAAAATTCCTCTTCTCCTTTTCAGATTTTAATCCTCCATCCTTTTTAGCTAGAAAAAAATAGACAAATGTATTTTAAACAGGGGCCCCTCTGACAAAATATACAGTGTTCTGGTGCAAATAATTTTATTGATCAACTGATATGTGTCCTACCCAGTATTAGATTTAGGGGGATATAAAAAGAGAATACCTAGTCTTTGCTCTAGGGTTATTCTGGCCACTCAACTAGAGATCATGGGTCAGGACATGTTTTCTGGTAATATTTCAATATAGCATAACATACAGTCAACTCAGTACATATTTGTTAGACTCTTGCTGTATGCTAAAGACTGTATTAAGCAGTGGAGCACAGTGCTTTGTTACAAAGACAGTCTTTCACACCCATCTCACACACGCACACACACACACACACACACACACACACACACACACACACACAGTCCTGTCACAGTATATAGTTATTTCATGGTCATACTAAATTTATAGATCATTGAATTATTGTCAGACTTTTGAATTTTTCCCACTTGCGGATTTTCCCATGTATGTGGTGATTAAGCCCAGACCTCATCTACACTCTTTCACTTTATCCCCCTCATGGCATGGAACCTTCATTTCAAAGATGTTTACTTGGTACTGAAGTATAGCACAGACCACTTTAGCTCAGAATTATTTTCAGCATGAAGTTCCCTCCAGGTAAGTGTCTGAAAGTTGTACACAGAGCAGTCTTTGCTTTCTGCCACTTGTGGTGAATGAGTTTAAAGTCTGTGTGCATCCATTATAGACTTTTTTGGGGAAGGAGGAGGTAAAGTTATGTGACTAGCCTAGGGTCAAAAAGCTAGAAAGTGTCAGGTATTTGAGAATGGATTTGAACTCAGGTCCTCCTGACTCCAGGCTGGTGCACTATCCATTGTGCCACTTAACTACCCCTGCATTCTAAATTGTTAAAGAGCATCAAAGACTTCATTCATAAATACATTTCCTCTAGTTTATTTTAGCTGATGACAAACATTAAAACAGGTTTATTCCTGGGCAAGTATCCTAGTTGTACATTTTTTTGAAAAGTTTATATAAATTAAAAATTGGCATGAAGGGATTCGGGTTGGCAAAAAGTTTGTCTTTAGGAAAATTACCATTTCAGAGATTGGACTTAGAAGTTTGGCATTAGTAATACTATATTCTAACCCAAAGAGTTTATTATTGTCTTTGCAATATGGCATTGCTTTTAAGGATTGATTTCATAGTTTGTTTCTAACTTCTGATTTTTAGTGTGTGTGTGTGTGTGTGTGTGTGTGTGTGTGTGTGTGTTTAAATTTAAGACTGGATAATCTGGTGTCATGGATAGAGTTATGTTCTTGGAAACAGCAATACCTCCAGCTTCTGATACATGACCCCAAAAGTCCTTTAATTCCTTGGTTCCTTAAGACAGCTCTCCTATATGTTGCAGAACAGTTGCAGATATGCTAGGTGGAGGGAGTTTTCTAATTTGCAATTCCCTTAATACCAATTAAAGATTTGAACTTCTCTTCTCCTAAAGGACTAGACTAAGATTTTTTTTTTTTAGTTTTTTCAAGGCAAATGGGGTTAAGTGGCTTGCCCAAGGCCACACAGCTAGGTAATTATTAAGTGTTTGAGGCTGGATTTGAACTCAGGTACTCCTGACTCCAGGGCTGGTACTCTATCCACTGTACCACCTAGCCTCCCCTTAGACTAAGATTTATGGGGGGGAAAGGCACTATGTTGATTTTAGATTTTGTTGGGAAGTGGTATGGGCAGAGGGTTCTTCTCTATGCAGCTGTTAGTTTGTGGGGAAGGGGGTAAAGTATTTTGTCATAGGTTAGATTCTAAGAGAACAGGAGTTAATACCATATCCTGAAGGAGCCTTCTGGTGTCTTCACTCAGAAGGAAAGCTTAGAATCTTCTGTCAGCAACCATTTTATAGGACCTCTCTGAACCATAGAGACCTTCATAATGGTTTAGCAGCAAGATGACGCAGTGGGTAGAACACAGGAGTCAGAAGGACCTGAATCCAAACTGGCCTCAGACACTTAATAATACATATTTAGCTGTGTGACCTTGGGCAAGTAACTTAACTCCATTGCTTCGCCAAAAAAACAAAAAACCATAATGGTTTGGATTGTATTTCTGAGCTTTTCCTTTGCCACACTCACTGTCCCCTAAATTTCCTAAATAGATATGAGTCTATTCCTACTCCAAATGAGGGCTTTGACTACAGTTAAATAGAGAAGAGGAAAGGCAGGGAAATTTCAAGCCACAGGGCTAATCATATGTGTCTGGGTCATTTTCTTCAGTGACTGGCCAGGTTCTGCGCTGTGATGCTATTGTGGATATCATCCATGGCATTCAAATTGTCTCTACTACCCGAGAACTCTACCTTGAAGATTCTCCCTTGGAATTGAAAATCCAGGCACTGGATTCTGAAGGTGAGTAGGCTTCTACATATAATTCATTCAAAACCTTTTTTTTAATGTTCTTTTTCTTCCATTTCTCTGAATTATCAAAGTAATTGTTTTCTTTTACCTGAATTTCTTTTTAACTATGGTATGTATTTTCTAAACTGTTTTTTCCTTATTTACCCTGAAACAATGTTAGGACTTCCAGAGAAAGTTGCTATTCCCTTTGTCCCTGATGGTTTGACAGTGTCATTGTTCTCTCTTCTTAGAGTGTAAGTGGCTCCTGCCACTATTTTTTTTTTAGGTTTTTGCAAGGCAAACAGGGTTAAGTGGCTTGCCCAAGGCCACACAGCTGGGTAATTATTAAGTGTCTGGGACCAGATTTGAACCCAGGTATTCCTGACTCCAGGGCCGGTGCTTTATCCACTATGCCACCTAGCCGCCCCCACTATATTTTCTTTTAAGTCTTGATGACCTTGGGTCTAGGACACCAGAAAGTATTTGGCATTCTCTCTGCCTGGCCTTATGTAGGCTTGCCTCTTTTCCTTGTTTACACATTGGCGGTCGATGGGCATCTGCAAAGGAAATTAGAAAGTATTGCAGAAGAGAAAAGCAGAACCACTTTCTGATTTAGATCAAGTGACTCACTGTGGCTTTTCAGCCACTGACCCCTTCATGACTTTGGGTTAGGATGGCTCACAGCCAAGATGACTTTGTTCATGGAGTCCTGTGAGGTTTGTGGAATCAGATGCCATGCCCTTAATGCGGGAGTGACACTAGAGAAAAGTAACCACTTTGATAGCCTGTCACCTGATTGTAGAGGGTAGAGTGATAGGCACAACCCTGGAGGAGTGCCAGTTAGTAACCCACAATGTAAATATTGAGGCAACTCTTGCTTACTAATGTTGTAACATCAGTTTTGTACATGTTTGCGTGGTATCATTTGAACCCCACAGAACTGGCAGACTTAAAAAGCTCTTTGATTTATGAAAAGTGAAATTATGTGTGCACTGTGGTTGAAATCCTGTTCAAATGAGGACTTAGACTGGCAGGTATATTTCCTTTACCCTTCCTGGGGTCTGTGAACACATGCGGTTTTAATATATACACATATACATACATGTGTATAGCTACAAATTTGTCCATATGTGTCATATATGGACACATATTATTTAAAACATGGAAGATATTGAGAAACAGATAACTATATTCCAATATAGCTCACTTCCTTATTATAATACTATGCATTTTATTTTATGCATTTAAAACATTATTTTGTGCCAGGCCCCCTTCACCAGACTCTCCAATGTATCCATACTGCAAAAAAAGGTGAGAAACTCATGTTCTGCTTCTGCCATGGAGAGACAGTATGATATATATACATACATATATATATATATATATATATATATATGTATGTATATATGTATATGGAGAGAGAGAGAGAGAGAGAGAGAGAGAGAGAGAGAGAGAGTGCCAACCTTAATATCATGAAATCCTATAATTCTAATCCTAATTCTGTCACAGTTGCAGTGATCCTGTGTTGGGATTAACCTTACTGGGCCCCAGGTTGCTCTCTGATATTCTAAGTTACACTTAAGTTGCTGATATGTATTGGTGGAGGGAGTTTTCACACTGGAAGCTCACCTCCCCTGCCATATCATTGCAGGTCCAGACTCTTTTTCCCCATCCCCCCCCAAAAAAAAGTTACATTCAAACAGCAAGTTAGAAGAAACAATATGTAAGAAATATTTGATCTTGAAAGACAGTAAACTATTACAGCATATTATTACAGATGGAATAGTTATATGTATATTTCAACTTCTGAACCTTCAGATCCTTCAGGAGTCACTCTAAGTTTACTTCAGCCCATATACCTCCTTCTCTTATCTTTTGAAGCTGTCACTTCTACCATGCTTAAGAATACACAATTCTGTATTGTTCTTTAATTGTTTTGTGTCTTACTTCCCCAGTCATTAATTTATTCATTCATCAGATATTTGTTAATCATCTGCTTAGGTGTAATGAGTGTCCTTTGCTAGTCACTAGAAACAGTACAGGGTGTCCCAAAAGTCTTAGTGCAGCTTTAAGTTATTTAAGCTGTAGAGCTAGGGTGCTCTCAGTGATTGGCCAAGTTCATAGCTTCACCAACAGTTTATTATTGTCCCTATTTTTCCCCACATTCCCCTCCAGGCTTTGTTGTTTTTATTTTCTATTATCTTAGCCAGTCTGATGGATATGAGATGATATATTGGAGTTCTTTTTATTGGCATTTCACTAATTATTACTTATTTAGAGCAGTTTTTCATGTGATTCTTGATAACTTTGACTACTTTCTCTTCAAACTGCCTATTTATATCCCTTGCCAATTTATCTCTTAGGGAATGGCTCTTATTTTATAAATTTTGTTCAGTTTCTTCTATATTTGAGAAACGGCCTTTGTGAAAGGAACATGCTGCAGATTTTCTGTTTTTTGCCTTCTTATTTTGACTGCATTGATTTTGCTTGTCAAAAATTTGAAATTTTATACAATCAAAAATTAAACATTTTATCAACCATAAACCCCTATCTGTACTGCCATGTAATTTCTTCCATGGTTCACTTATCTGCTTATGATTTCACCCTTTATATCTAAATCATGTACTCATTTTGAACTTATCTTGGTACAAGGGCAGCTAGGTGATGCAAGGGATAGAGCACTGGCCTTGGAGTCAGGAGGATGGGAGTTTGAATCCCATTTCAGACACTTAAATCTAACTAGCTGTGTGGTCTTGGGCATGTCACTTAACCTTGACTGTCTTGAATCCAGGATCATTTCCAGTTGTCCTGATTCATATCTGACTACTGGACCCAGATGGCTCTGGAGGAGAAAGTAAAGCTAGTGACGTAGCACAACTCCCCCTCACTCAAATCCAATTTATGTGCTTGTCATGGCATCACCTCTTTGATGTCATGGTCTTCTTTGAGAATGAAAATCAAAAAAATCATCTTGGTATAACTTGTGAGATATTGGTATATGTCTAGTTTCTTCCAGACTGCTTTCCAGTTTTCTCAGTCTTTATCAAACTTGAGTTCTTGCCCCAATAGTAGTGATCTTTGTGTTTATAGATTTGAGGTTTCTGTGTTCATTTGTTTCTTACTGTGTGCCATTGATCAACCACTGCTTCTTATCCAGCACCACATTATTTTGATGATTACAACTTCTTAGTATAGTTTGAGATCTGAAACTGCTAGGCTTCCTTCATTTCTTGATTCTCTTGATATTCTTGACCTTTTCTTCCTTATTGGTTCTCTTGATAGTCTTGGCCTTTTTGTCCTACAGATGAATTTTGTAGTTATTTTTTAATTCTATAAAATAATTCTTTTTTGGTTTGATTGTCATGTCATTGATTAAGTAAATTAATTTGGTGTTGTCATTTTTATTATATTGATTTGGTCTACCCATGAACAATAACAATTTCCCAGTTATTTGACTTTTTTCTTGTGTGAAGGGTTTTGTAATTGTGTTTGTATAGTTTCGGTAAGTGTCTTGTCAAGTAGTCTTGCAGATATTTTATACTGTTTGTAGTTATTTAAAATGGAATTTCTCTCTCTTTCTCTTCCTGCTGGGTAATACATAGAAATGTTGATGATTCCTGTAGGTTTATTTTATATCTTCTGGAAGTTAATTGTTTTAACTCTTTAAGCTGATTCTCTAGGTCTCTATAAGTAAACTATCTTAACACCTAGAAAGAGTAATAGTTTTGTTTCATCATTGCCTATGCTTCGTTTTCCAATTTCTTTTTCTTGTCTTGTTGCTATAAGCTAGCATTTCTAGTACAGTATTAAATGGTGGTGACAAATCATTCCCATTACAGATAATGTTTGTTTTTGGTTTTTAGATAGATAGTAACTACTAGGTGTGTTTTAATAGGAATAAGTGTTATGTTTAGTCAAGCTTTTTCTGAATGTCCTGAAATAATCATATGATTTTAGCTTTTGTTATTGATTTGGTTAATTATACTAATTGTTTTGTGAGAAACTTTTCCTTTCTATTAAAGCTTAAAATTGCACTAATACTTTGGGGGGCACCCTTTATAATGATAAATAGGAGGTGATCTCTCCCCTTCATAGAGTTTGCAATCTAATATACCTTAAACCCCCTTAAAGAAAGATGTCTTCCATGCTGTCCAGCTGCTAGGGACATATATTTAAAAATGAACAATGATTGATTTTTACTGAATTGACCTGACCTGGAAATATGGGACTTTGGCAGTTGCCCTTTCCTCAAAGGTCCAGAAATAGAGATTAATTGTTAGTTTGTTTAAATCCTGCTTTGGTTAAGTCCTTTATCAAAGATGTCCATATTGAAAGGTTTGTTCCCTTATTAAGAAATACAGTAGTTCTATTTATTAATAGTCATAAGGACCTAAAATCAAGGGATAAACATTTTATTCATAGGCAATCAATTTGTTTATATAAACAGAAGATAATTGTGACTTTGCTTCTTGTTCTTTCCTGTTAGAATTGCCTATTACTGGTCAGTAGATAAAGGACAGAGGCTTCTTGTTTTGATTTTGGCTGAGATTTTCTCTGTATTTTAGCCCAATTAAAGCTAGAGTTTCCTTCCTGAGGACAGAGTTGACCCTCTGTCCTTTTGTAAGGCTTATTATCTGAATTTTGATATATCTAGATAGCTGCCACCATGTATTTTAAAAAAAGACTTTTTTTAAACCAGCTCTTTGATTTCATCATAGTGGGACGCTCCCAGTATAGATCATCACTGGCTCTGAAACTTTTAGTCTTACACAATTGCCAGAGGCACCTGGAGTCTCATGGTTAGTTACTGTCAGAGGAAGGAAATAAACCTAGGATTTAGTAATTCAGAGGCCAGCTCTTTATCCACTGCACCATGCTGTTCCCTACAGAAGATAGTTCCAAAAGATGAAATGAAGTTTTCTTGTCTAGAATTTTGAATTTGTCCTCTTTGTTTACTCCCAAAGGGCTTCCCTATACCTCATCAGTGTATAGAGGTGAATTCAATGTCTCAAAATCTGTATCAAAGAGCTTACTTTGAGTTTTTTCCAGTGATGAAGGATACATATGTCATCCTAAGGTCAACCTGGATAAGTTTAGAGAGGTTCATCATCAGATACTTGACCACCTGGTAATGATTTAATTCTGTATTTTGACCATAGCAAATCATGAAGACTGTCTGCTAATGCAAGATAGGGTTGGAGTAAGGGATGATGAAGCATAGTACCATGGCAAGAGCATTGATTCTTTTTTTTTCCAATTACTTGTAAAGGTAATTTTCATTTTTTTCGTAGGATTTTGAGTTCCATATTTTCTCCCTCCATCCTTTTTGCCCCCTTCCCCTTGACAGTGATTAATCTGATATA
Source organism: Macrotis lagotis (assembly GCF_037893015.1). Classification (NCBI taxonomy): domain Eukaryota; kingdom Metazoa; phylum Chordata; class Mammalia; order Peramelemorphia; family Peramelidae; genus Macrotis; species Macrotis lagotis. The sequence continues at coordinate 131,551,481 of NC_133665.1, forward strand.
GGTTAAACATGTACAGCTATGTTAAACATATTTCCATATTAGTCATGTTGTGAAAGAAGAATCAGAATAAAAAGAAAAAAACCCATGAGAGGGAAAAAACAAAATGTAAACCAAATTTTTTAACCTGAAAATAATATGCAGTAGTCTACATTCAGACTGCTTAGTTTTTTTCTCTGGATGTGGGTGTTATTTTCTTTTATACATAATCTTTTAGAATGATCATTGTACTGTTGAGAAGGGTTAAAGTCTTTCATATTTGATCATTATACAATATTGCTGTTAATGTTTTCAATGATCTCCTGGCTTGGCTTAGTTCACTTAATATCAGTTCATCAAAGTCTTTCCAGGATTTTCTGAAGTCTTCTCACTCATGATTTCTTACAGAGCAATAGTATTCTGTAACATTCATTTACCACAATTTGTTCAGTCATTCCCTACTTAATGTGTATTCCCTCAATTTTTAGTCCTTTGCCTCTACAAAAAGAGCTGCTATAAATATTTTTGCTCATGTGGACCTTTTCCCCCTTTTTATGTTCTCTTTGGGTACAGATGCAGTAATGGTATTGATGGATCAAAGATTATGTGTTTTATTGTTCTTTGGGCATAGTTCCAAATTGAAGAGTATTGATTCTGAAGCCAGAGAACTCAGAATCATATCTTGGCTTTGACATTACTATGAGACTCGGGCAAGTCACTTAACCTGGACCTCATTTTTCTTATCTGTAAAGTGATGGATTTGCACTAGATGACCCCTGAGATCCTCTTTACCTATTGATCAATGATTTCCGTGATTGATCTTTTGAAGTTATTCTGCTGTCATTTCATAAGCTTCCTGATAATGGATGAATTTGAGATGTGCTCAGGGTTTCAAAACCCATGTTTTGTAAATCTGTCTACTAATGAAGACTTTAAAATGGAAAGAGCCTAGGGCAGAGCCAAGATGGCAATTGGGAGAAGAGCTTCTCTTAGGTGCTGTCTCCAAAATATTTTAAAAAATCTTAAAATTATGACTCTTAACTAAATTTTTGATAGAACCCATAGAAAGAGCCAGTGAGGTAATTTTCACCCAAGGTAACCTGGAAAATAGTAGGAAAACTCTGTTCCACGGGGTTGGAGGGGTGGCACCACACCAGAGCAAAGGAACTTCAACCTCCTGGGAACAACCTCAGGACATCTGGGAGTGCTGGCTCCTAGCAGCAGAAGCAGTTTCCTGACCTGCATCCCAGGGAGCACCAAGCACAACTTGGAAGATCAGCAGGGAGAGTCTGCCAGAGTGAGCGCGAAACCCAGGCATTCAGCCCAGCCCAGGCACTCAGTGCAGCCCAGATCCCAGGAAATAGAAGCAGGCCCATGGAGCTGCCCAGTAGGAGCCTCCAGGCAGCTGTGCATGTACAGCTATGTTAAACATATTTCCATATTAGTCATGTTGTGAAAGATAAGGGAGTGGAGGGAGACTGCCGAGGTCTGTCCTTTGTCCCTGACATAGGACTCTAGGTCTTTGACCACATTCAGACTCTGGTTGTAGTCTTTGATTTCATCATAGTGGGAAGCTCCCAGTAGAGGAGGGACCCTCTTCACTGCCCCATGACAGAGGGGTGTGTTTGTGGTCATTCACAGACCAGGAGAACAGTCAAAGCCTCATATGCTGAGGTCTTTGCAGGGGGGGTGTCCCAATAATATTCAGAACCTCAGGAAGCACCACCAAACTAGGCACAGTCTGGGGAAATGAATAGACAGAAAAATAAAAGGAACCTGACCATAGACAATTACTTTGGTCCCATGGAAGACCAAACCACACAATCAGAAGATGAGAAAGTCCAAGCTTCTGCCTCTGAAGACCCCAAGAAATATAGAAGTTGGGCTCAGGCTATGACAAAGCTCAAAAAAGATTTTTGAAAATCAAGTAAGGGAGATAGAAGAAAAATAAGGAAAAGAAATGAGAGAGATGCAGGAAAAACATGAAAATGAAGTCAGCAGCTTAGTCAAGGAGATCCAAAAAATGCTGAAGAAAATGCCATGTTAAAAACCAGTTTAGGGGGCGGCTAGGTTGCGTAGTAGATAAAGCACTGGCCTTGGAGTCAGGAGTACCTGGGGTTCAAATCTGGTCTCAGACATTTAATAATGACCAAGCTGTGTGGCCTTGGGCAAGCCACTTAACCCCATTTGCCTTGCAAAAAAAACCTAAAAAAAACACAAAACCAGTTTAGGTCAAATGGATAAAACAGTTCAAAAAGTTATTGAGTAGAAGAATGCTTTTAAAAAGCAGAATAGGCCAGATGGAAAAGGAGATAAGAAAGCTCTCTGAAGAAAACAAATCCTTCAGATGTAGAATGGAACTAAAGGAAGTTGGTGGTTTTGTAAGAAATCAAGACACAATACTTCAACAGCAAAAGAATGAAAAATTAGAAGAAAATGTGAAATATCTCATTTAAAAACAACTGATCTGGAAAAAAAGATCCAGGAAAGATAATTTGAAAATTATTGAGGTACCTGAAAGTCATTATCAGGAAAAGAGCCTTGACCTCATTTTTAAAGAATCCCTATAGGGAAATTGCCCTGATATTCTAGAAGCAGAGGGTAAAATAGAAATTGAGAGAATACAGTGCTGTTCCCTGGAAAGAGATCCCTAAAAAACCAAACCCCAGGAATATTATAGCTGAGTTCCAGAACTCCCAAGTTAAAGAGAAAATATTACAAGCAGCCAGAAGGGCACAATTCAGATCTCATGGAGCTGCAGCCAGGATCACACAGCAACTACCTTAAAGGCTTGTAGGGCTTGGAATATAATATTCTGGAAGGCAAAAGAGCTTGGAATGCAACTGAGAACCAACTACTCAGCAAAATTGAACATCCTCTTCCAGGGGAACAGATGGATTTTCAGTCCTGTTGAAATGACCAGAGCTGAACAGAAAGTTTGACCTTCAAGTACAGGACTCAGGTGAAGTATAGAGAGTGGATGAAAAAGGTAAATTATAATAGATTTAATGATGATGAAGTGCATGTATTCCTGCATGGAAAGATGATACTGATAATACTCAAATGAACTTTCTTATTTAATAGAGCAGGTAGAAGGAGCTTTTATAGATGAGGCACAGGAGAGAGCTGAATTTGAAGATATAATATATTGTAAAGATGGAGTCAGTGGGTGAAAGGGAAGTGTACTGGGAGTAAGCGAGAGGAGAGGAAAGGTAGACTAGGCTAAGATATTTCATATAAAAGCTATTTCATGTAGCTTTTGCAGTGGTATGGAGGGGGGAAGACGAGGGGGAATAAGGGAACTTTCATTCTCATTGGAAATGGCTCAGAGAAGAAACAGCATACACACATTCTATAGGGAATAGACATCTAGAAGAAAAAGAAGAGAATGGGATGGGGGAAGGGAGGGGGTATGGGGGTGATAGAGGAGAGGATAGATCATGGGAAAGGATAGTCAGATATAGCACATTTTCTTTTTTACTCTTTTCAAGGTGCTAGGATTGGGTGGTCTGTCCAGGACCACAGGGCTGGGTGGTTGCTGGGTCTCTGGGGTGGGATGTGGGCTTGGGGTCTCTTGGCCCCAAGGATGGTTCTCTGTCTGCTACACCACTAGGCTGCCCCACAGCACATTTTTGAAGAGGGACAGAGTAAAAGGAGACAGAAAATATAGTGGATGGTAGTGGGGAGGAGTGGATGGAGGGAATTACAATCAGCAACAGTAATTGTGGAAAAATATGGAAGTAACTTATATGATGAACTTAGGATAAAGAAAATGATCCACCCAAGACAGAGCTGATGGTATCCGAACACAGACTGAAACACATTTTTTTCTCTTTCTTTTATTTTATTTCTCATGAAGTCTTATATTTTAGTGGGGGAGGGGGTATTATGTTTACTCTTAAACAAGAATATTTTAGTAATGTGTAAATAAACTAAAGGAAAAAATTGGAAAGAACCTCCATGATTTTTAAGGAATTTCAGTGGAATCTGGAATGTAGACAGAAGTTATATAATAAATGTCTTCTGTAATTTTTAACTTATTTCCATTAATCATGGTTTTATTACACAATTTTAATTAGCTTCATGAACTATAATGATGCCTTTTAATTTTTCATTGGCTGCACTGAATGGTTTGTAAAGCCATGTGACAAAAAATCTTGAACGAGCATGTCTGAACATAGTGTCTACTATTGGCCCTATTATCTATTGCTACTATTTTCCTCTCTGCTCATGGGCATTGAGGATCATTTGAAGTTGTGTTTTGCCATTACCTGCAAAAAATTCTATGGGAAGTTATATTACTCTGGTTTTGATTTCCAGCTTTCTTATGTAACAAAATGGAGGTCCTTCTAGTCTCCTCCTGTCCTTCCTACTCAGTAAATTTCCAAAGGAAAGTTTTCTACCAATACTCCTTTGCTTAATTTTGTATTACCACTGCCTGGGGCCAAAAGGAGGAAATTTTCCTCTGGAGACTATACCCCTAATTTTATGACTTATGCCTTTTTTTTTCTATTATACTCCCTGTATTAGTGCATCCTCCTAGTCCACCTAGTTAGCCCACCTAGTCCATCTTGGAGACCCCTTCCTCCCCACCAACTTAAATGGTCACATTCTAGTCTGAGACTATTACATGATGTCTCAAATATACATTCTTAGTACATTAAAACCAATCACTAGTCCCAGCTCTGGGAAAACTGCAGTATTATAATCCCTTTACACTATCACATCTGTCTTCCTTATATGTGGTCTGGTCAGCAATCACTGTGTGAGGTAGAAGATTGGATTAACACAACAGGATCATAGATCCATAGTTTTTTTTTTTCATAGATCCATAGTTTTAGAGATCAAAGGTACATTGCAGATTATCTAGGCTAACCCCCTCATTTTACAGACAAGTTTACTGAGGCCTAGAGAGATTAAAGGATTTGTCTGAGGTCACACAAATAGTAAGTGACTAGATTTGGGTTTGAACCATCTGACTACTAATTCCAAATCCCCCACTCTTTACAATTCACTAGATGTCCTGAAATAGCATGGTGGATTTAGCTATCTTTGTGGATGGCTAAGGGTGAACTTTCTTTAATTTTCTATTATATAGCATGCTTAAAATGTTGAATATACTTCTGTGGTTGAATCCCTAAGTCTAGGAATTAGGAAGGGATTCCCAAAGTTGGGAGATCTAGTCCAGTCCATGCCAGAATTTGACTGATTTTTCAAGATTCCCAGTTGGTTGTCTAGCTTAATTGTCCCAAGATCATCTTCTTGACTTGTTGAGTCATTTCAGTCATATCTGCCTCTGTGACTCCATTTGAAGTTTACTTGGTAAAGATCCTGGAATGCTTTGCCATTACCTTCTCCAGCTTATTTTATAGATGAGGAAACTGAAACAAATAAGGGGGAGTGACTTGCCCAGGGTCACATATTGGTTCTGAAGCTATTGAAATTTGAGATTTGAAACTTAAGTTTTTCTGACTGCAAGTTAGGCACTCTATTTATTCACTATTTCTCTGGACCACACCAAATCAGAGAAAATGAGCTCTTATAATTATCTTTCTGGGTTGCCTCCCTCTAGCTCTGAAACCTATAGATGAGCTGAGAAGTTTCTTGTATTGAAGTCCAGGAGCAGCTCAACAGACAAATTTTACTAAGTTGGACTTTTGAAAATACAAAGATAAAAAGTGATGCAATCCCTGGAGGCAGCTAGGTGGCATGGTAGAGCCCTGGACTTGCAGGAGACCAAAATTTAAACCCTGCCTTAGACATTTATTGGCAGTGTCTGAATAAACTTTAAAATCCTCCTAAACTCTGATCCTCTATGCATATATGAGATGACACAGGCAGATTTTCCTCCCTTTTTTGGTTTTCTCTTTTGGGAAGTCACTTATATTGCTCCACTGCTGTCAATTTGTGCAAATCAGTGCAGGTTGTTTAAATTGAAAGCACTTTTTAATCTTTGGAATGGTTATCTAAAGTTCTATTGATGTAGTATTCTCCTACCAGGTATTTGAAGCTATCTATGCTAATATAGGGAACTTGGCTAAAGGAATCTTTTAAGAAGGTACAGAAAACAGTTAAGATGTCATTGCTCTTAATTTTTTCTTTTTTTTTTTTCCTATAGCAAATGAAAAGTTGTTGCCTGTCACCATTTCTTGTTTCCTTGAAAAGAGCTGGCCATAAATAATGAGATTTCTTTTTATTGAGCCATTCATGATAATTTATCTAAATATATGATTGGAAAATCCATTCTTATCAAAAAGAACACACAACTGAAGAAATATTGCTTCGAATCTTCATGGAAATGGAAACAAGTTTAGATTGTAATCATAATTCCATCAAAAATAAGATGGCATGTCCAACTCTTGTGCCAGCAGGATTTTTCTATGGTTGAGCCAGAGAAAAGTCATACAGCTCCAGTGAGCATTTTTCCTACTAGATTCTCACATTTGTAGCTGTAATAGAATGGATCCTTGGGTCTTACTTTAGGAGCAGGAAGATAGAATTAGGAGTAATAGGGAAGAAGTAATTTTTTATAAACAGGAAAGTTTATGCTTAATGTGTATAAATACTTCTTAACAATCCATTTGTTGTTGTTAAGTTGTTTTTCTGTTATGTCCCACTCTTTATGAGACATTTGAGGTTTTCTTGGCAAGGATCCTAGAGTGGTTTGCTGTTTCCTTCTCCAGCTTATTTTATAGATGAGGAAACTGAGGCAAACAGGATTAAGTGACTTGCGAAGATCACACAGCTTGAACATGAGGCCAGATTTGAACTCCTGAAGATGAGTCTTCCTAACTTTAAATCCAGCACTCTCCACTGTACTACCTTGCTATTCAGTAATTTGCTTAAATAGCTTAACTTAACAAAGTGAAATGAGATACCTGTAGAAGGATCAGATTTATTTTTCAGGCATAGTTTCATTTTTTTTTTTTTTACAAGGCAGTGGGGTTAAGTAGCTTGCCCAAGATCACACAGCTAGGTAATTATTAATTGTCTTGAGGTAGAATTTGAACTCAAGTTCTCCTGACTGTAGGGCCAGTGCTCTAAACCATATTCAATGATAATTATCAAGGAAATAGTAGAAAAATCTGTGTCAGGTATGTTGTAGAAGGGATATTTTTTCAGGTAGTTGTAGCCCAGGTGACTTCTCAAGTTCTGTAGTTCATGGATTTAACATATGTTGCCTGGGAATGTACAAGTTTCTCTTTTCCTTGGTTGACTTCCTTGAGGTAATCTGAGTCAGCACCATCTTTGTTCTTCTAAGTACTGGTTGGAATAATGTAGTTTATCTAGTAAGCAGAATGCTTGCCTAGAAAGTGATAACATGTGGATTGGAAGAGTACTTTAGCTGGAAGGGATATTAGAGAATATCTTTAGAGAATATCTAGACCAAGGATTTTTTTTTAATTTTTAAAATTTTTTTATTTAAATGGGGTTAAGTTACTTGCCCAAGGTCACACAGCTAGGCAACTATTAAGTGTCTGAGGCTGATTTGAACTCAGGTCCTCCTGACTCCAGGGCCAGTGCTCTATCCACTGTGCCTCCTAGCTGCCCCTAGGCCAAGAGTTCTTTTTTTTTCCCCTCAAAAATTCTTAATCATTTTTTCTTTAGCAGAGTGGTGAAGCCTATGGACATCTCAGAATAATGTTTTTAGGTACATAGCATAATTTAGGATAATTTAGGTACATAACAAAATTTAAGATTATAAGATAAGTCAATTATATTAAAACTCAAATATAGTTTAAAAATATAGTTTAAAAACTCAAAATAGTTTATAAATAAAACCTAATTTTATGAACCCAGAGTTTAGAATCTCTGATCCAGGCCAACCAATCCTATTATTTCACAGGGACTAAGAAGGAGACTATTTCTTGTAATAACACCTTAATCAATCCACAAACAGGCAAAGAAGGAGAATGCAAAGAGCTTTAAATAATTCTTCAGGGGTTTTCCGGGAATACATCCTTGATGATGGCAGCTTGATTGTTCTTCAAGTCAATGAATGATTAAAATGTTCTTATTTTCTCAATCTTTAAAACAGGAGTGCCAAAATCCATCATTCCCTTTCTGCCCAAGGCCTGGGAATTGTTTAATTTGAGAAGTATGGGCAGTAGAAAGTACAGAGGAAATACTTTCTGTTGTCCTTCCCTCCTCTTCCTCCTCTTCTTCCTCTTCCTCCTCCCCTCCTCCCCTTCCTCCTCTTTTTCCTCTTCCTCCTCCTCCTCCTCTTCTTCTTTCTCTTTCTTCATCTCCCTATAGCTCTCTCTGGCTCTTTGGCTCTCTGGCTCTCTCTCCTGTTTCTCTAGAGAAATTCTTTCCTTTTTTCTTTTCCCCCCTCTTCTCTTTCTCTCGCCTCTGTTGTCTGCTCTCTCTGTCCTGCTTCTGTCATTCAGCTTAAACCTTGAACCAGAGAGAACTTAATTAGTTTTTCCAGTCTGGAAAGGTCTTCTGGGTCTTGCTTTAGACATCTGAAATAATAATTGTAAATATACTTCTCTAGAATTTTGCATTATATTTCGCCTCCACTGACAAATTGCTCAGATTAGAGGAAAGACGTTTCAGTATAGAATCTTTCAAAGCTAAGAGCTTGGTGGTAAAGACTAGAGAAAAAGGAAAGAAAGGTCAAAGTTTTCTTTCAGCAACCATACTGATCACCTGTTTATCATGTTCCCTGATCTCTCCCAGTTACCAATGTTATCTTAACTGCAAAATCTGATGACTTTTTTTTCTCAGGCTTTGTCCTTCGTGACTTCTCTATAGCTTTTGGCTTTATTGACCAGAATTTCCTTCTTCATACTTTCTGTTTTCTGGGTCTTCATGGTGCTGCTTTCTCCTGGTTCTCTTACCTATCTGCCTGTCCCATCTTGGTTTTCTTTACTGGCTCATCATATCAAATTCCCTAACTGTGGATATTTTCCAAGTATTTGGCCTTGACCCTCTTCCCCCTTCCCTCTCTACACTCTTAGTAACGTCATCAACTCTCTAGGGTTATCATCTTTATACAGGTGACTCACCTATCTAGCTATCTAGCCACAACTTCTTCCCTGGACTGCAGTCTTTCATCACCAATTGTTTAATAAGTAATATTTCAAATTGGATGTCCCAGAAATATTTTAAATTCAAAATGTATATTAAAAATTTTCCCCAAAATTCACACCATTCAGAATTTACTATTTTTCCATTGTATAGTAAAAAGAATTTTTTCAGAAATTACTATTTTTCCATTCTTCCATTATTTTTAGAATTTTAATTCCTAACCCAGTATATCTAATTAGTTGCCAAAATTTGTTTATAACTCCACACCATCTCTTAAATCCAACACCTTCTCTCAATTTACAAAGTTAAGACTTTATTCTTCCTGCCTCAAGTCCCTCTCCTTCCTCCACATACCTGCTAAAGTAATTTTCCTTAAGCCCAGATTTGGCTGTTCCACTTCCTACCAATAAACTCCCTATTGTCTCCAGAATAAAATATAACCTGCTCTGTTTGACTTTTAAATCCTTTGTTGATCTGGACCTAACCTCTCTCTCCAGTCTTGTTTTAACTGTCTCTCTTTCCAAACTGACTGTCTCTCTGTTCTACACAGCATTGCATCTTCTATCCCAGTGCCTTTGCCTTGACTGTCTCTAATGCTTAGCATGTAATCCCTCTTCTTATCCTCCTCACATAATTCCTTTCTTTCTTTAAAATATTACTCAAATACCACAAATCCTCTTCTGATCCCCAGCTGTCATTGCCCTTTCTCCCTATCTCAATATATTTATTATGTATATATTTGTACATTCTTTGAATACTTATATCTATACATATTGTTTCCCTATATAAAATAGAGATGAAATTCAGAGACATTGTTTCATTCATTATATTTGTATTTCTCATACCCAACATGGTGCCTGGAACATAATGAATCCTTAATAAATGATTATTGATTAACTGATCCATTGCATGCCTTTTGGATGAGACTAGGAAGAGAAGAGAAGATAATCTATGTGGGAAGAACAGTATGAACAAGTCATGGTAGGAGTGAATGAGGACCTGACCTTGGCTAGAACAGAGGATGTGCTTTGAGGATAAAGAAGAAAGAGGAGAAAGTAGTGAAATAAAGTTTCAGGGACATTTGGGGGCCTTGAATGCCAGGCCAAGGAGCTAGAATATTATTCCATAGGCCAGAAGTTCTAGAAAAGGGCAATCATGTTGTCAGAACTATGCTTGAAAAAGATGACTCTGGCAGAATGAGTGGGATAGATTTGAAATGGGGAGAGACTAGTTTTAGGGAAAATTGAGAAATGATTGTATCTAATGAGTTTTCAATAGAGTTTGCAATATGAATAATGAGTTTTTCACAGTTATGTAATATAAATATTTGGTAAAGTGAAAGATTTCTGGATTTGGAGTCAGAGGTCCTGAGTTTTCCATTCTAGATATGTTACCCATCTGATCTTGGGCCAGGACCTTAGCCTCTCTAGGCATCAATTTCTTCACCCGTAAAATTTGAGGGTTGAACTAGATGTCTTCTAAAGGTCTCTTCCAATTCTCAATTTATGATTCTATGGATGCTTTGGGCTTTGGGCAAAATTCCAAATTTTTTTTTCCTCTACAGTTTTGACTTCCCTCAGTGTCAATGTTAACATCCTAGCAGGATAATAATACAGCTTCTCCCAATACTACCAAATATCTCTGATGTGTCAAGACCTTTCCCTTGAATTCCTTTTTGCTTCTTGGTTTTCAGACAAAAATATCACCCCTTCCCAACAAAATGCAGAAAAACCCCATAGCTCTCTTAAGATCTAAGAGCAAGCTAGAAAACTTACTACTTTTCCCAATAATAACTTCAACAGCAGTTCTACAAACTCCTTTGAGATAAGACTTTGTCTTCTTTCTTGCTAAAGTTGATTTCCTTTAGAGAAAAAGACCAAATTTACTGGATATATCTATAGCTATGATACTTTTTTATACTCTCAGTGATAACTCCTTCCCTCCTGCCTCTAAACACAACCATATTTATTCATTAAAAAAGAAAAAAATTCCTTCTTTTTATTTGTGACCTATGCTAACTTTTTATCTGATAATCTCTCTCCTTCTTGGCTGCTGCTTATATGAGGTGACTCCATTTTCTCTTTTCACTTGTTTTTAAACTTTCTGCATTCTGGCTTCACAACTCATAATTGAACTGAAACTGCCTTTTCCAAGAAAAAAAACACTTTATTTTCTAATTTAATGACCATTTCTTTTTTTTAATGATTATGAAAATTTATATTCATAATTAAACATTTTTTCCCAAAGTCAGATATAATATTTAATTATTAGTTGAGAACAACAAATCAGTGAAATTCATTAAAAAAAATTTGGGGGCAGCTAGGTGGTGGATAGACCATTGGCTCTGGAGTCAGGAGGACCAGTGTTCAAAACTGGTCTCAGACACTGACCTTGGGCAAGTCACTCTTAATCCCATTGCTTTAAATAAATAAAATTTAAAAAAAAAGAATTTGACATTAAGTCCCAGTGGCATACAGTTAAAACAATAAGAACATTTCTAACATATTGTAAGGCAATTAAATATTTCAATCAAAAAGACTTTAATAATATTGAGATACTGAAAACAAATCTAGGCTCTCCAGTTATAAAATCAATGAGATAAAGAAAAAAAATGTTCTTTAGATTCTTTCAGTCACTCTCCAAAGTTTTCATTTATATTTGTAGCACCCTTCTGCTTCATCAGCCTTCTCTCCATCTTTATGAGCAGTACAGTTTTCATTTTCTGAAGAACAATTCCTTGTTGAAGCTATATTAGGTCTTCCTGTTTTGGAAACTGAATTCTGCCTAAGAGGTTGCTCCTGAAATTCTCCGTGTGTCAAGGAGTGAGGATTTGATGTATGTGGCTAAGTTTTCAACAGGACTTCCTCCAGTTGCCATGAGAGGACTGTACTGGTTGTCAACAGGTGAACTTCCCACTGTTTTTCAGTTCATCAAATCTTTTTTGCACACTCTTTTGATGTTAATCCAGTCACTAGTCTTGGTACTGTTTCCCAGTTGATAGGCTGAGGTACTCCAATTAGAGAATAAAGGATCATGTCCAACACCATTTGATTATTGCACAGAAAATTATTGTTTTCTGAATATCCACGACTCATCTTTTAGAACTGCCCGGGGCCGGCCTCGCTGCAGCCGCCGTGCCTGTGTCACCTGCTGCGGCCAGGGTGCCCCGCACACGGGCCATGAAGCTCGCAGCCCTGGTGCCCCCGGCCCCAAGGCGAAGCCGGCGAGCGGCTCCACTCTTTAATGACCATTTCTTAGTACACATTTGTCTTAACCTCTCTACAAACTGTCACTTAATCACTCCCTTCTCCTGGATAATCTCTCCCCTTTAGATTTTTGTGATACTATTCTTTTTTTTATTCTCCTACGTATTCGACTACTCTTCTGAGTTGCCATTTCGGGATCTTCATCTAGGCCAAACCAAAGGCTCTGTCTTGAGCCCCTTTTTCTTCTACACTATCTTTCTTGATCTTTTTAGCTCCCATAGATCTAGTTTCTCTTCTGAACTTAACTGTCTTATCACCAACTATCATCTGGACATCCTGAACCACTGTCTCCTTTTTCTGAACCTCTAACATATTTAAGGCAGAACTCATTCTCTTTTTTCCCAGGTTTCCCCCTCTTCCAGATTTCTCTATTATTCTCTCTTAAACCATTTGCAAATATCCTGCTATGATTCCATATTCTGGTGGGACTCCTCAAGGTCTTCTGTCTCATCAAGTGCTGTTTCATTTTTCTTTGATGATTTGGGGAACATATTTCCTTTTATTATCAATATCTTCCTTGTATTAATATCTGCTTATGTTCAAGATCTATAACTGAATTTTTTCCATCCTGAAATCTATGGTAATTTGTCCCCCCCCCCCATTATTTCCTTATTCCTTACTTGCTAACTCCTTTCCTTTTGAAAGAGACTTCTTTGGGAGCTGAATGACCCTCAATTCTCTTTCTGCCCCAGGTGGCTTCTGAGGGTACAAAACTGGCCACACCTGGATGCCACTTCTCTTTTTTTCCCAGTTCTAGTGGAGTCTCCCACATACTTGTTCCCTATCCCACTTTCCTCTGTTCCTCAGTTCTTTGGTTGAGCACTATTGAAACCCCATATGCTGAGAAGATTAAACTTATGGCTTTCTAAGACATGACAGCTAAGTGGGGCAAAATTGAGTTGTCTTGCAAAGCTGTGTGTCACCTTGTAAATCTTTGTCAGATTATGGCAGTCACTGAGGAAAGGACTGCTGAATTAGAGATTATTAGCCTTTTCTACTAATTCTCTTTATTGAGTTACCTCATTTAGGTTCTCAATGCTTTAGACTGTAGTGACAGCTGAAATAGCTTTATCTTTTGCACATAAGTCCTATTTAGGAGAGGATTAGAAAAAGTGTCTAGTCCTTCTTCTTAAGCATATGTTCCAGAAGTAATCCTCAATTACTATGAAGACACTCCCAAATATCTAGGCTCATGCTCATCCTCAATTCACCCTTTATCTGACCTATTGTTAAATCTTGTTTTTTCTTCCTTTATACGGAACATCTCTTATATACATGTGTTTCTCCACACTCATACAAGCCACCACCTTAGCAAAGATCCTCATCACTTCTCATTGAGATTGTTGTAATTGCCTTCTAATTGGTCTTTTTGTCTCAAATTTTTACCTCAGTCTAAGCCATTCTCCCCCATTTGTAATTCAATAAACTTCAGTGGCTTTATGTTGATGTTTCTCCTTCATTCTTTTTTTTTTTTTTTTTTTTGCAAGGCAAATGGAGTTAAGTGGCTTGCCCAAGGCCACACAGCTAGGTAATTATTAAGTGTCTGAGACCAGATTTGAACCCAGGTAATCCTGACTCCAGGGCCAGTGCTCTATCCACTGCTCCACCTAGCTGCCCCTCTCCTTCATTCTTGAAGAAGACCATGACTTCAGGTGATGCCACGACAAGCATGTGAATTGAATTTGAATGAAGGGGTGCTGTGCTAAGTCACCAGCCTCACTTCTTCTCCAGAGTCCAGGGTTCAGTGGCCAGACACAAATCAGGACAACTGGAGGTAGCAATGGATTTGAGGCTATCAGGGTTAAGTGACTTAACCAAGCTGGTAGTCAAGTCTGACTTGACTGGATTTGAACTCCTGTCCACCTGATTTCAAGGCCATTGCTCTATCCACTGTGCCACTTCGCTGTCCATAGCTCTAAGGTCAAATATTGGTTAAATCACTTTTCAATCATGTCCAGCTGTACTGGAGTTGTTTGCCATTTCCTTCTCTAGCTCCTTGTATAGATGAGGAAACTGAGTCAAACAGGGTGAAACAACTTGTTCAGGGTCACACAGCTAGCAAATGTGTATAAGGTTGGATTTGATATCAGGAAGATGAGTCTTCTTGACTCCAGGCCTGACTCCCTGTTTACTATGGCACCCCTTAGCAGCCACACCTCCCCAAGGTCAAATATAAAGTCCTCTTTTTGGAATTTAAAGCCCTTCATAACTTTCTTACCTTTCTAGTTTTTTTCCCTTCCTACTTCCCTCCCTAGCCTACTGGCTATTATTTACATATGGCCTCACAATCTTCTAGTTCCTCGCTTTTGCACCTGTTTTCCTCTGTTCCTGGAATGTCCTCCTTCCTTGTTTCCTTGGTTTCCCTTGAAACTCGGATAGAATCTTCTTTTTAGGATACCCTTTCCATTTTCAGCTGCTAGCACCTTTCCTCAGAGATTATCTTTGATCACTCAGTATATATTTTCTATGCATTTAGTTATTTACATGTTATTGCACCATTAGAATGTAAGCTCTTTGGCATCAGGAACAATATTTTTGACTCTTCCTTAATACCTATACTTAGCATAGTGAACACTTCCTAAATGTTTATCAATTTACTAAACTGCGGAATGAATGAAATTGGCCCATAAAATTCCCTAAGAATTTAGGGAGATTGGGGCAGCTAGGTGACGTAGTGGATAAAGTACCGGCCCTGGAGTCAGGAGTACCTGGGTTCAAATCTGGTCTCAGACACTTAATAATTACCTAGCTGTGTGGCCTTGGGCAAGCCACTTAACCCCTTTTGCCTTGCAAAAACCTTAAAAAAAAAAGAAAAAAGAATTTAGGGAGATTTAACAAGAATGTCAGAAAATGAATGACTCTTATCTATGTATATCTTCTAAAAATACAGGCATTATTTGTTTTTTATCTTAGTTTGAGTTATTAATTTTTATGAATTTTTTTTAACTAATAAGAATCCATTTTCTTTCTCTCTAGCATGGGAATGGGGGTGGGGAGAAAAACTAAACCTTTGCAATAAATATTCATAATCAAGCAAAACAGATCCCTACCTTGGTCATGTTTAAAACATATTTCTTTTTTTTGAATTAATTTAATTTTATTTTTTCCAATTACATGCAAAGATAGTTTTCAACATTCATCTTTTTTGTAAGCATTTGAGTTCCATCTTTTTCTACCTCTCTCCCTTCCCCCCTCCATGGTAGTGACTAATCTGATACAGGTTATATGTGTACAATCATGTTTAACATATTTCCATATTAGTCATGCAAAGCATATATTTCCTTATTCTGCCCCTTGAGTTCATTGCCAATCTTTTAGAAAGTGGCTAGCCATATAGCTGTTATTTGAATGATCAGTATCTTTAGGGACATAACATAGGGAAATGACACATTTTCCACCAAGCAGATCAGAGTGACTTAGGTAATTAATATTCAACAAGCTGACCTACTTAAACCAGGGGGGGGGTGCTTCTTATAAATTCAGAAGATTAATAAGTATCATATGTGAGTGAAGTTGTTTTTATTATTCAGTATTTGGAAGATCATCTTAGACTGTAGTGCTCAATAAGGGGCAAAGGAAGCATGGGGGAACATTGGAGACTTCTACCACACCTCACTTCCAAATCCCTAGTAACCCTTGAATCTGGGTTTTTCCAGCAACCAAGGTATCCTTTGAGTATTTACAATCAAGGAGATGCAGAGATGGGCAGTTCAGTTGTCTAGCTGCTCTGTTTTGAGGAGACAAGACAATATAAATCAGAACAAAAGTATCAATCAGTACGCAGCATTGATGAATGAGGCAGGAGGGATGAAGGGATCAAGATTGTACAAATCACTACACAGGAACCAAGTACAGTAACACCTGGATGATTTAAACACATTAAGAAGGGACAAGGTGAGCAATAATCCAGCCTCCCAAGAGTGATTGTCTAGATCCCTTCAAGGTCTATGCTGGGTGGAGTCTCTGGCTCCTTGGACACACAATTTAGCCCTTAATTATAACCTATCTATAACTGTTTCATATGTATCAGTCTTAGATTCCCATCTCAGTCAGAGGCCACTGCCATTTCTTCCATTTTTTTTATCTTTTCTAGCATTACATGCATGGGACCTGAGGTGGTACAGTGGTTAGAGCCCTGGGTTTGGAAATGGGGAGATTCGTCTTCCTGGGTTTAAGTTTTGCCTTCGACTCTTACTAGTTGTGTGATCCTGAGCAAGTCATTTAACTCTATTTGACTTAGATAAAGAAACTATCTGTAAAATGAGTTGGAGAAGGAAACAGTAAATTGATCTTGTATCTTTGTCAAGAAAACCCCAATTGGAGGTCACAAAAGAGTTGGACACAACTGAAACAGCTGAACAATAAGAGTACTAAATGTAAGGCATACCCTGACATAGATGATACCGCTCACTAATATATAACAAAGACTGGTGCAATCTGTATTCATTTTTACCCATCTATCTGCTTTTTTTTCTAGGCAACACATTCAGCACTTTGGCTGGGCTGGTATTTGATTGGACAATTGTAAAAGATACAGAAACTGATGGTTTCTCAGACTCTCATAATGCTCTCAGGTAAGCAATCTTTGAATGTCTTCCTTTTTTTTTTTTTGCAAGGCATTGGGGGTAAGTGACTTGCCCAAGGTCACATAACTAAGTAATTATTGTCTGAGACTGGATTTGAACTCAGGTCCTCCTGTAGATACTCCTTGTTTTCCTTTTTTTTTTCTTAAAGAAAGAGATAAAGTAAATTTTATTTGGTCCAAATTAAGCATTTCATTAGTTTTGCCATATTGACCATAGCAATAGGTACATTATGAAATGTTATACTCCCTTCACTTTTCTCTGGGTATTTTGACACAGTTTGCTTATTGAGAATCCATTGAGATAGACCTTTTCTTATCTTTTCTTAGTTAGCTTTTTATAACAAATTTTAAAAAATTTTCTTATTGCTAGTGTCTCTTCTCTGAGGTTGTACTTCAATTTATCTTCTTTGTATCTTGTTTATGCAGTTGTTTGCAGGTCAATCCCTCTCCTCAGTTAGACTGTAAGCTGCTTCAGGGCAGGGATTGTCTATATCTTTTTTTCTATGCTTAGTGCTTTGCATAGTGTCTGGCCCATAGCAAGCAAATGATCAAAGCTAGATCCCTGATGGACATTGTTATATTCATTACTATTTAAATTTTGAGGGTGTCTTAAAAGTCTAGGCTTGGTCCATAACATAATCCTGAAGTTTATTCATTTATTTTTAGTGTTAAAATAGTGTTAGTTCATCCCAAATATGGTTTACTAGATAACTGACTTTGAAGAAAGCCTCATTAAAGGTTCTTACTTTTCCACATCTGGTTGGTACAGATTTCCCAGAGGCTGGCACCCAATTTAGGGCCATTAGTAAACTCTCTTTCCCTATGAACAAAGGTATTGACTTGTCCTGAACTCAGTGCCCTAGTATCTGACATTTCTTAAACCCTGTGAGTCCTAATTTCTTCATCTTTAAAATGGAGATAATAATACTTGTTCTTAACCTCACAAGTTTTACATGATGTTCAAATGAGATAATGTGAATAAAATGCTTTGAAAAAATCAAAAGTGCTAGGTAAATGCCATTTATTAGTGTTATTCCCATATCCTAATGAATAAGTGCTGCCATGGAGATAACCCAAAACACCATCATCCACTCTCTTTTCTGTTCCCCTGATACACACTCAGAAATTTAAGTGTACTTTGTATAGATTCTTGTTTGTTTTTCAATCGTGATTTGAAGTTTTTCTTGGGAAAGAGGCTGGAACTGTTTTCAATTTCCTTATCTAGTTCATTTTAGAGATGAGGAAACTGAGACAAACAGGATTAAGTGACTTATCCAAGGTCATACAGCTAGTAAAGTGTCAGAAATCACATTTGAACTAGGGACTTCCTGATTCCAGTCCAGTGCTTGGTCCACTGTGCCACCTGAATGTCCTTAGGTTTATCTAGGATCATAGATTCAGCCCTGGAAGAGATTATGGAGATCTAGCGCCTTTATCTGTATGGATAAATTACTCAAGGCAGAGTTGCTCAAGATCATGGAAATTATAAATGACATTGTCAGATTTGAACAACTAGTAAATATTTGTCTGAGGTGGGATCTGGGATCTTCCTGACTTCAAGCACAGAATTCTCTATCAGCTTCCAAGTTCATAAATATAAATGAATGAGCGAATGAATAAAGGAGAAAATGAAAAAAAGATTTATATGTCCTGGTCACTATCCCATGTTCTAGATATACAAATATACTTAAGAATTTGAAGACTGACAGAAGACTAAAATTACTTGATCATGAAATTTGTGAATGTCCCAAAGCTAGTAGGGAAAGAATGCTGAGTTTTGACTTGGAAAAACTAGATTTGGATCCCAGATCTGTTACTTTCTGCCTGGGGATTTTGATGAATTGCTTTACCTTTTGAGTCCTTGGTTATTTCATCTAAGGAAGTTGGACTAAGTGAATTCTAAGGTCCCTTCTGGCTTTAAATTCTGTGATTTATAATATGAGCTAACTCACCAGATGATAAGATCAGGATCACAAATTATATAGGTTAGCACTAGGGTTTTTAAAAATTAGTATTTTTGTACAGAAAGGTATGGGTTGAATAGTTTCCTGCAGCCAGCAGTCAAGGATAAAATGCAGAGATAACTGGAGGGCCTCATGGCAATACCTCACTCTGGTTGTTTAAAGTTGATTCTAGTTAGAGATAAATATGCTATGCTTTTGAGTTTTTTTTTAAAATCAGTATATTAATAAGTATTGAATGGGAAAGAGAAAAAGATAGTTGATTAAAGGATATTAACTACTGGTGAGTTTTTCTTGTCCATTCAAAGGAAGTAAAATAGATGATTCGTGGGTTCATTAGTGTGCTGCAGATAATCCTTATGTTGTAGGGCTGATTTCTGAGGCATTTCTTTGGACGATCAAATTTAATTTTCAAGTCTGCTGGTCGGTGACAAAAATGGGAGTTTTCTTGACTTAGGTGACATTGTTGGTGGTATTGAATAAGTCTTATTTCATTAAAGGAAACATCTTATCTCTTTATTTATCCTTTATAAACCTAGCACACTCCTCACAATTATTGATGACTTTAGGTTTACCTGGACTGTCCTAGCATCTATGATGCTTTGCATCTGTCATATGTGTCACCGGAGGATGTGTTCTCCAAGCTGGGCTACTCTGCAGTGTTTAAAGGGAAATTTGCCTTACAATTTTCTCTCAATTTACCTGGACATTTCTGGTGGGGTGGCACTTTACCTATATCCCTTGGACTTTCTTCCCACCTAGGTGGGTCTCCCACATTCAGAAGCACCTAAGTCCTGGAGCTGGAGGATAACCAATTTCAAGATTTGACAAACCCTAAAAGAATATTCTGAAAGGCAGGGGTTTTTTTTTTTTTGCTGATTTAAAAAAATAAAACAATTTTTTAGAAAGCATTTTGGTTTTTCAATGAAAATAAATGATATCAAAGGATTAAGCGAGAATAAAAATGTATTCAACTGAATGTTTTGTATGACTGGAATCTCCAATTTAATTTTGAATCTTTTGCAACCGGTAATGTATAGAATGTACATATTTAGACACACCATGGAATTTAAATGCCTCCATATAATCTAAAGAACGCTGACTGTACATTGAATTACATTTTTCTGTGTCCTACACTTCTGAGTCTGTAAAATATATAATTTCTATTCCAGGATCCTCAAGTTTTTAGAGTCTACTTATATACCTCCTTCCTACATATCAGAGATGGAGAAAGTGGCCAAGCAAGGAGATACAATTTTAGTGTCTGGAATGAAGACAGGGAGTTCCAAGTTGAAGGCTCGGATTCAAGAAGTGGTGTATAAGGTAGTATTGCATGGCAAATTCCTAATAATCCCCAAAGTAAAGAGAAAAGATGCTTAGATGAAAATATGCTTCAGGCACCTGAAAATATATTTGAAAACAAAAGTCCCCCAAATTATAAATATACGAAGAGTTTCCAGCTCAATATTTCACAAGAAAGGAATTTCAGAGGATGGTTTAAAATTTTTCTTGATGCTTTTTAAAAAATTTTTAACATCAATAGTCATATATCCCCTCTTAAGATAAAATGAAAGCTCCTTTTCTTAAAACAGCCCAAAAAAGTCACACTTAAGTAAAGCATGCTGACAAATTGATTGTCTGATGGTGCACTAATAATCCATTGCCTTTTCTCCAAAAGGCAGGCATGATGGTATTATGTTTTTTTTATCAGTCTTATAAAGTTTTATAGGACATTGTATTAATTGTACTTCATTTGAGTTTCTAATGTTTTTTTTTCATTTTGTTTCCTTTTTCATTTCATTTTCACTTCAATGTTGGAGTCACTGTATTTTTTTTTTTTTTTGCTTTGCTTACTTCACTCTTTCATCAGTTGATACATTTTCCCAAATTTCTCAGTTTCATTGATATTTCTTATGGTATGGTATTATAACATTACATTCCTGCACTACAAATGATTCAACCACTGAATGGGCACCTTCTTTGTTTCATGTTTTATAGTACCATAGAATAGGCTACTAAGAATATCTTAGTGTATATATATATACATATATATATATATGTCCTTTTCCTCTTTTTTTTTTGACCTCCCTGAGGGTCTCTGTCCAATACTAGGAAAAGTGATTAAAAGGGTATGACTAGTTTAGTCATTTTTCTAGCTTAGTTGAAAATTATTTTGTAGAATGATTGAATTATGTCACAGTTCCATTATCTATATGTTAGTATGTCTGTCTTCCCAGGACTCCTCCAGCATAAACTATTTCAGTCTTTTATCATCTTTGTCAATTTTATAGGTGTGAAATGAAACATCAGGGTTGGTTTAATTGACTTTTCCCTTGGTTATTTGTATTCAAAATATTTTTTTTCTTGTGTTCCATGGTGTGTCTAAAATTTATCTGAAAACTATTTGTTCATATTCTTTAACCACTTATTAATTAAGGACTAACTTTTGGTCTTTTTTGGGTGTGTGTGTGGATTTTTTGGTAAGGCAGTAGGATTAAGTGACTTGCCCACGGTCATATAGCTAAGTAAAAATTGTCAGAGGCTGGATTTGAACTCAGATCTTCTGACTTCAGGGCCTGTGCTCTATCTGCTGCACCACCTAGCCTCTCTACTCTTTTCTATTAGTATCTATTTCATACATAAGTTCAGTCCTTTATTGTATTATTATTATTAATGCAATTTTCTTCCTCTTGAGTTGAAGTTCTGAAGCTGTGACACAGAGCTTTGATGGAAGAAAAAGAATTATGTGTCTGAGCTCTCCCCTCTCCTCAAAGTGGAATTCATTCATTTTTCTTTCAATGGGCATAGCTGAGAGGAGCTGTGCCAACAGCTCATTAGGAGATTGAGTTTTTGCCTCAGAATTGTCTGTCTGACCATTGAGACACATAAGTGATTTAGGGTTCCTAGCTATGTCACAGGATTTCCTTCCAACATCCCCCTAACTCTCCAATACCCAACACTTAGCCAGTCTTTCCTTTCCTATTTGACTCTCAGTCTAAAATTTTTCTGATGAAAAATCATCTTAATTCTGAGTTGACTTCAGAGGACAGTTGAATGGAGGAGGGCTGACCACCTCCCTGACCACCCCTCCTGCCCCAAGTTGTTCTCGACCGCACTCAGAAATACATTTCATCTCATTAGTGTCTCATCTCTAAAGGTGTTGTGATCAAAGGGCCAATAGACAAGTGTGCTTAACTGTTATGCTGGCATCCTTCCCAGCTCTCATGTGAATTTATGCTTTTTATTTCTTTGTGATCTAAAGTAACTGAGTTTCCATTTTAACCACAGTAACGAAATTGCCCTTTCTAGTTAGCACAGTCTACTTTCCAGGTTCTTTGGGCATATCTTTTTTAACAGGAAGATTTTTGCATTTCATTTACATTCCTTAATTTTGTAACTTAACCAACCAAGAAAGTGATACCCATTTACATTTAGCTCATCTGATTCACTTTATGTACCAGTTAAGTGGATATTAGAAGCATTGAAAGTTTTGGTAGGAAATAAATGTGTTAACTTAGAATGGTGTTGTTAGAATAATAATGATTGCTCACAGGGTATACTCACACTCTGAGTGTAGGTAGTTTTAACTGTTACTATCTCCATTTAACAGATAAGGAAGGGGCGGCTAGGTGGCTTCAGGAGTCCCTGGGTTCAAATCTGGTCTCAGACACTTAATAATTACCTAGCTGTGTGGCCTTGGGCAAGCCACTTAACTCCATTTGCCTTACAAAAAAACTAAAAAAAAAACAGATAAGGAAACAGACACAAAAACGTTTCATGATTTGCTATTGATAACAAAACACAATAGTGTCTTGAATCTTTACCATTTTTCATTCAATAAAAATTGGAAATTAATTTATGCACCTAAGCCTCAGCATATAACCAGAAAGCTGAGAGAAGGAAGAATATAATCCAGAGTATATAGCAGTTAAAGTATCAAGTATTGGAAGATTCAGGCTAGGTCTAGGCTCTAAATAAGTTTTTTTTTTTATTTTCTCTGATCAAGTAAATAAGGATTTATTAAGTGCCTACTCTGTAACACTTGAGATGCAAAGAAAACAATCCTTGCCCTCATGGAGCTTATAATCTAAAGAGGAAGACAATATGCTAGCAACTATTTGCAAAGAAGATCTAGGATACCATTTACTATCATGCTAAGAAAGTGACTCAAATGTCCTTGTTATTTGACTGTGGTGATTTATTACTTGGATAGCCTTCCAGAGATATAACATCTGGGTCTCATTTACAGCAAGATATTTATACCAGAATATTCTGAAATAGCTGAAAACAAAGCAAATGTCCATTAATTGGGAATGGCAAAACATCCATTCAATTGTGACCTTTTTGAGGGCAGGGACTGTCTTTTGCCTGTTTTTGATCTCCAGTAATGCCTGGTAAAATTATATTGACTTATTGATTGATTGAATTTGTGGAATAAGAATTTAATAAAATTGTGCTCTTATAAGAACTAATGGTGACCTTAGAAGTCATTGAGTACAATCCTCTCATTTTACAAATGAAGGATCTGAGACTAAGAAAGGATAAGTGAGTTAACCCAGAGTCAGTAAGTGTTGAGGCAAAATTTGAATACAGGTCTCCCTGACTTCAGGAAATTGGGTGTTGCAAAGAATAAAGTTCCACATTTGAAGTCAGAAATGATTTATACATTCACATATTTTACAAATTTACATATTTAAAAATTATATATATATATATTAAACCAGTGTCCTCCATACACTGAATTTAGCATTACTCTCAAATCTCTTGGCTTTGCAGTGAGCCATTTCCTTGTGATAGATAAAATTGATCAAGAGGATAAGATTTTCATGTAAAAAAGATGTACTTACCAAATTTACCCATTTGGATTCTAGGAATTGTATGATAGGATGAATACTGGGGAAGATGCCTGACATTTGCCTGGACATTTGCAAGAAGTTGCAAGAATTCCTTCCATTTGTCCCCTGCCTAGATTTCAGCTTGCTGGGATAGGAGCAGGCAACCCTTGCTCCAGGGGTCTTATCAGCCTCTCCACTTAATTTCAGTCTTGTAAAGGAGAAGTAGCAGGAAGTGAATCAAGATGACATTATTTCACAAATGCCTGATTTATTCTACTTATATAAGTGTTTATCCTTCATTCTCTCTCTGGTTCTTTTGCCTTTTCTTCTTGTATACTATTTGTCTGTCTCTTTGTCTATTCCCTCAAATTCTGTTTCTTTCCTTTTCCTGCCCTTATTTCCTTCTCTCTTTTTTTCCTTGACCTTCTACCCTCTATCTCTTTGCTTTAATTATATAAAATAGAAAATGTAAATAGAAAAAGTCTTCCTGTATCTCTCTGGCTTTGTCTCTTATTAGTTGTATTCTATTTTTTTTAAATGAAGGAAAATCAAGACCCCCATAGAATGGCTTAGAAATATAAGTAGTAAAGTTTCTACTCAAGAATGGTCAAATTCTGTTTCTAAACCACTCAAAGGGACTGTCTGGAATGTTTTATATTTATAATAGGAATTAGAAGTCTGTTATGTAGAAATTGTTGTAATGACTTCTATTGCAATACTTTTAGACACAATTCCTTTGGGGGTTCTGAACCAGCTGTTTGAGATTTGGGATTTTTACAGGAAGAATTACATTGTATATTGCCCTGCTTTTTATTTTCCTTTAATTTCCCCACCCCCTTAGTAACATTTAAATATGACTTACACATGTAAAATCTCTCTTTTCTGACCCTTTTCCTTTCTTCATTTAAAGAATGTTCACCCCGCAGAAGTTAGGTTGCTAATTTTGGAGAACATCCTTCTGAACCCAGCTTGTGACATTTATCTCCTGGTGGGGACCTCGATTCACTACAAGGTCCAGAAAATCAGACAAGGAAAAATTACAGGTGAGTTTTGCTTACTGTCTTCTTTCTCTGATCTTCCAATTCTCAAGAGCAGGGATAGGTGGCAAAAGGGTGTTCAGGGTGATACAGGAAAATAGAAGCTATTGTTTTTTTAAGTGACAGAGCTCTGAAGGCAGGAGGACCTGACACTTGATATTAACTGTATGACCTTGGGCAAGTCACTTAATTCCAATTGCCTCACCTTCCTCCCCAAGAAATAATAAAATAAGAAATAGAAGTAAAAAATTCAAATGAACAAAAGTAAATTTTCTCTCCTTTCCATTCCTGCCTTCATCAGAAAGAGAGGAAGGGTTTTGAGGGGAGGAGGGAAAAATAATGAGTTCTCTTTTGGATAGGTTGAGTGTGAGATACTTATGAGACCTCAAATTTGAAGTGTCCTAGAAGATGTTGTTGATGCAGGACTGGAACTCAGGAGAAAAGTGAGAGTTGGATCTATGAATATGGGGTGAAATAATATAGAGGGAGATACGACCTTAACAAAGCCTTAGGAGATAACCACATTTAGTGAATGTGATCTGCAATGAATATCCAACAAAGGAGATTAAGAAGGAACAATCAGACAAGTAGTATAGGAATCAAGAATACATTGTCATAAAACCTTAGAGAGAAGAGATTATTAAAAGAATCTGGAAAGAATAGAACCACAGAAAGCTCGAGGAGAAAGATATGTAGGAGGAGAGAGTGATAATTGTCAGAGGTGGCAGAGAGGTCAAATAGGATGAGGAATGAGATGAAGGAGTCAATACAGAAGAAAAGATTGAAGATGAAAGTATAGGTAGGGTTGGGAAGAAGAGAGATATGATGAAATCTAGCAAGGCCCCCTACAGAAGTAAATGACAGCACATTGGTGAATTACTGGTCAACAGATTTAAAACTTCCAAAGAAATCAAAGAAATTGAAGACTAAGAAAATAAACAATTGGATTTGGAAATGAGTAGATTATTGATCACTTTAAAAAGAGGCAAGTACTATAGGCAATGGACATATGGGAAGAGATCAGTGGTACACATTAAAGAGTTAAATTTGGTAAGAAACACCATGTCATCCTCTGAACCAAAGGGAAAAAGAGGAGGCAGTAGGTGAAGATTTAAAGAAGCTTTAAATATGAAGTAGAGGAGTTGATTGAATTGGAAGTTGAATTTATCCTTTGGGAGTAAGATGGATGAGATGGAGTTGGAATTTGGTGGACAGCAGAGAAGATTTAGAAGATCATATTGTTGGATAATAAGGAGTTAGCAAAAAATTAATAACAGGATTGTTTTTGCAGTAGTGAGAGCAGGAGAACTTCAAGGATGCTACTTTAGGGGAAGGTATTTTTTTCTAGATTTCTCTTTTACCAAAAATATCAAAGAATTTGGTGTTTCAAAATATATCAGATATAGGAAAGTTAAAATATTTATGAAATCTCATCTTTGGCACAGGCTTTACATTTATGAAAAATGTGTTTGTTTGAAGGAACTTGAATAGAGTTAATGAATGCTGTCAGCTGGTTTTAAACCAGTCTCCTTTTTTGAATAGAAGGAGAAGTTGTTCTCCTATGGTAAAGTTGGTATTTGGTCTCACTACATAGTGGGATTCAATTGGGATGGTCTATATGTGTTCATATACGTGAAGATAGTGGGAATTGCCTGTTAGCCTGCCTATTACCCTGCCTCATTTGTAGCTCCCTGGGAATCTTTGTTATTAAAATTTTAAAGACCATAAAGTAATTAGAAGTCTAGATTGAAATTTTAAAGAAACCTATAGTTGTTAATTAAAGTTAAGACTTTGAATATGCAGGATTATTTATACAATGGTGGGTTCTGTTTAGATTGTCTTATCTTTGCTATACTAGATCATACTTAAGAAATTAAGAAATTCCATTAAAAATTCTAAATTGAAATTCTTTTTTTTTGCATTGATGAGATGTAGTTAAATTTATTGATCTGGAGCCTTTCAGGGCCTAGGTTTCTACCCAGTATGTTTTAATTTTGTGCTGTAGATAATGAGCTAAAAAGATAATGGTAAGAGAACTGAGTAAGATTTGAAAGGTAAATATAATTCCATTATCACAAGTAGTGAAAAATTCAGAGAAAGTACCTTATGGATTGTGCATCATTAATGTTGTCCATGATCTTTGTTTAAAGAGGACAACATCCTTTATATTGTGAGTTACTATCTTAGTGTTCATATTTCTATAGGTTACATTACTATAAATTGAATCCATTGTCAGTATAATAGGGCAGGAAGCTGGAAGAGGATACAGAGTGGGTATGCAGACCACCCCAAGTGACTATGTCTTTTGAGCACACTTGCCACACAGATCCTTGGGACACAGTGGTCAGCATCTTCAAAGAAGGCTGCCATGTTTGTTTTGGTGATAATCTGCATTGGATTTCCATAAATTTATATCAGTAACCAATTCAGCCAGGTCTCTGAGTGTGTTCCTTGGTCCTAAAATAGCATTTTATGTTATCTTCTTGTTGGTCTTTGGGGAATTACAACTGAGGAATTGCACGTGCATCCCCAATGTTGTGTGAATATGTCTCTGGCCATCTTGCTAGGGGAGTCAATACATCTGTATCTAGGATGCTTTCCTCGTAATGATAACCCAGTTGGAGTCAGCATGAACTATGTTTAGTCATTTCCCCATGTTAGGGGTTTGCCCTTGAAGTTCCATCAAGAGTACCTAAATGGTTTAAAGTAGGCACTAAATGAATTCTTCCTATGGATCCACTTCCTAATCTGTAAAAAAGAGACTAGATAGTCTCTAATAACTCTTTTAACTCTAAAATTCTCTAATAATTACTTATATGATACCTTATGAAAATCAGCCCTTAAGTGTTTTGTAAGAGAGTGTTATTTAAGTGGATTTTTGCTGAATTCTTTTGTTAATTAAAGGATCCCTTTGTAGAGAGACTCATCAGTGAGTGAATGGGGTAAATTGAAACTTTCATAAAATTGACCTGTCCTCCAGCTGATGGCACTTGAGAAGGACACAGTCCCCAACCTCCTATATCACAGAAGGTGATCAATAACAGAGCATCATAAGATCACCAAGAGCTAGAATAGATCTTAGATGTCATTGAATATAACCTTTTTATTTTATCAAAGAGGAAACAGACACAGAAAGGTGAATTAAATTGCTCAGTCATATTGTCAGAATTCAAACCTAAGTCTTCAGAATCCTAATTCAGTGTTCTTTCCATTATACAGAGTATCACATCATCAATTTGATTTGCTATTTGTGAACCTGATTTGGGCCCATAATTTAGGGCATGATTCCTAGGAACTGTGAAAAATCTCCTTCACTGTAATATTCCTGGTACCTGTATCAGGGCTTTCCTTTCTCATGTCACTCAAGTACACAGGGCAGGAACCCCCAGTACAGGTACCTTGTCTGTTTTACCTTAGTATTTCTCCTCCTCTATAGTAATATGTGTACACCCCAATCAACCAATATTTATTAATTAACTACTGTATATTCAGCATTGTGTTAGGTGTGTGAATAGAGACAAAATGAATAATCCCTGCTCCTAAGAAGGTTTCTTCCTTCTATCACATAGTCAGAATGAGTTTTGGGAAAGTATTTTTAGGGATAAGGAGAAACTGACTCTTTGAAAGTGGGTTAGAATATTGAAATGATGAAGCTTGAGTTGACAATTAGATTTTTAAAAATGATTTTCAATACTTAGTAGCTCATGCATTCTGAGTATATGGTAAAAAAATTATAAGGAATAGAGCTTTGATTTCCCACATTGCTAATAAATGAAAAAGAAGAAAAAATTATCAGTGACAGAGTTAGTTTAGGCTCATAATTTGGAGCATGGTTCTTACTTCTAGCAGTAATGTTGCTGGTTCCTTATATCATGACTCTCCTTTCTCATGTCACTTGAATTAAGGGACTTCAGTGAAAGGAGATCAAATCGAATATTTCACCCTAGCCTCCTCAAACAATAAAAAGGGCTAAAACTGGTTTCCACCTACCTCATAAGGGAAACAACTGTATACTAAATCACAAATACTACAACATAAAGCACAGTTCCTTAAGAAATCAGCTGTCTCTTACCCTGCTAATTTATTAGTTGCTCCAAATTGTACCTGATAGAACAGCAAAAAAAAAAAACAAAAAACCCAGGAAAATAAAAACCCAAGGTTGATGGGTTATCAAGATAGTAACTTCCAGAAATTAGGATAAATTCCCTATAAATTATTGACCCCAGTTCCCTCAAACCAATGAAGACCATTGTTCAGGGGCTTTTTAGAAACCATGATTGATATAGCTTATTCAGCTTGCCCTATTCCTGCTCTCATGATTGCATAGCAATGAACTCAAGTGATCCCCTAAAAAATCTTTCCCTACTATGTTGAACAGAAATGACTCTAATGCCCTTATTCCTTAAGGAGTGGGGAAATTTTTTTCAAAGGCTGTAGTTCATTTAAAGGGGGAGGGAGGTCCCAGGTTGCTGATGGCTGTTTTTCTGTGGATTTCTTAGAGAGAGACTGTCAGCTTTTTCCATGAGGCTTGACAGTTTGATTTTTGCTTAATATTCCATTTTTTAAATGTATCTGCTGTCATTAACAGAATTTATACATCTTGGCAAGGGAACTGTATTATTGTTCTGCATTTTTTTTCTCACTCTTGTTTTGTCTTTTCCATGAACAGAATTAATGATGCCTTCTGATCAGTATGAACTGCAGCTCCAGAATAACATACTTGGCCCCGAGGGAGATCCAACGCGGCCTGTCGCCAAGTTGACTCAAGCGACATCAACAGTCACTGCATTGCAGCAGGGGCAGACTAACCTGGTGCTGGGACACAAAAATATCCTGAGAGAGAGAGAGGGAGAGAGAGAAAGAGAGAGTCTGTGTCTGTGTGTCTGTGTACACATGTACTCATACCAGCATGTACTTCAGTTCCCCAAATACTTTTTGATGTGGAGATATTTTTCTCCTCCAAACCCATGACCAGGCTAAAAATATCCCTGCTTTCTCCCAGTGATCTGAAAAAGTGTCACCAAATCACACACCTTTCCAGATGACTCACTCACTACACTAGTT
This sequence comes from Macrotis lagotis, assembly GCF_037893015.1. NCBI lineage: Eukaryota > Metazoa > Chordata > Mammalia > Peramelemorphia > Peramelidae > Macrotis > Macrotis lagotis. Next base: position 131,581,238 of record NC_133665.1, read on the forward strand.
AAAATCCTAGAAATGAGAAATAGCAGATAAAGAGACTATTCTTCCCCTTCCTCCAGAATCTTCTAAAGGGCTTACAACCCTTTCACAATGGTGATTGGCAGAGATTATTGGGAAATTCATCAAGAGATAAGATAGCTTCTACATAGACCCAAGGGATTCTGTGAGAGTTTGTGGTTGTTTTTAGTAAAGAAATCATTCTGTTGGTGTAAAAAGCATTCATTGTGTTGTCTAGAGTTCAGGGAAATAACTATTCCAGATTGCCAATGTGGAGAACAGCCAGAAGCAATTATATATTTTTAAAATTATTTTTATATCTTTAGAGATCTGGCCTCTAATACAAATACCAGTTAATCAGTCAAACCAAAATGAGCTTAGTCCCCTTCCAATAAGTTTATTTTCTCCCACTGGCTTTGTTCCTTAATTAAGACTTTAGGCATTCGTATGCAGGGTGCTTCCAGATTACCCAACAGCACGATTTATGTTGTGGAACCTGGATACTTGGGTGAGTACCAGAAAAATCAGAATTTGCTAGAATAATTCTTAAAGGGTTCATTCTTACACATATACAAACACATACATATGTATATGTATGTTTACACATACATATTTGCATATAAAAATCTGTTTTATATGTCTGCAATTTATCATGCATGTGTGTATATATACTCATGAACATGCATATATACTTGCATAAATATAAGTTTGTATTTATGTTTATATATGGTGATTATCATATATGGTCACATAATCTCATATAAGATGATTCAACCTATTTTGGCCCATGTAGACCTTGTGGGACTTGTTAGAAGTTGAATTGAAGTCTTTTAGTTGATCTCTGGATCTCTCCCAGATAGTTACCTTTGGGCTATTTTCTTCATACCAGTATTTCCTCCAGGGCAGTGTGCAGCCATATGGGAGAGGGGGGAAAGCAGAAGATAAACCTTCTCAGTTTGATCCTTAGTGACAGAGAGGGAGTGGAAGTAAGTCTAATGAAACAGAGAGAGGCTTTGGGGATATCAAGAAAAGTTTGAAGATGACCAGGACTGTTCTTATGGGTTTCATAGGTTACCTCAATTGCCTCATTGGAAAATTTACTCTCTGGTGCTCCAAAGTTTCTCTTGGTTTCATTCTATTTCCCTCTTCTCCTTGGGAGAGTAAGCATGATGGGAGTATGGAAACAGAGGCACTTTATTCCATGAAAAAGTGGGGTTTGAGAAGAAGAGCTCAGGGTAGAATAGAGGAAAAGGGAGAAAGAAGCTGAGGAAGCAGTAGGAATTAGAGACTCTCTATAATAACCATTTGAGAGAAGTTTAGGACACCTATCATTTTGCAAATGTACCATTTTCATGCTTCTATTTGAAACCATTTACACTTTAAATGTTCTGTGAGGCTTCAGTGATGTCAACCTCTGATACCTTGTGTATTGATAGATACCATTTCAGTCTTGCTGCCAAAGATTTGGAATTTTTTCATGGTTAGAATTAAGGTCTTTTTGAAAATATGATTGTCAAATTCTTATCTTGATTGACCTGAGGTAGCTCAGTCTGAACTTTTGAAGTTTGTTCATAACATTTTAGGTGTAATTGGTTTCATTATGGGTCATTAAACTGAACTGTGGTTTCTGCTTATTCATTCATTTGCCTAGAACACAGGGCTTTCTCAGACAAAGCTATCAGTTTAAATCTTCTACTTACTGGCCAGTTTCAATCTTTGTCACTGACCCCCATAATCCTGGAAGTGAGTTGATCCCCATAGCTGTTTAGTAATCTCTTGAATACATGATGAATGGGAACCAGTAAAATGAGGATGATTCAGTATAAGACTCTCCCTGCCTTTTGTCACTTTCTAATGGTGGATCAGTAGCACTCTCTCCATATAAAAGGGATGATAGACAGCCTTCTGTTTTGTAGATTAAATGGTCAAGTTGCTCTTCTTCCTTTTTTTATAGGCTTCACAATTCATCCTGGGGACAGATGGGTCCTTGAAACTGGCCGACTTTATGAAGTCACTATTGAGGTGTATGATAAATCCAGTAACAAGGTGTATTTATCAGATGTAAGTACATCCCAAGGAATAATTCCCTGCAGTGTTTCTGGATCTAATTTGAAGTCATACCAACCATGAATATAGCAACTGTCCAAGCATCCCCCCCCCTTGAAACTTTTGAGTTCTGAAGAGTTTCCAAGAGGCCACTTCATTGGTTAATGTCAGAATCCTCTACCTACTGATTAGTTTGTCAGACTTTTAAGAAGGGCTAACACCACTCAGGTCATAGAGAATTAAGTTTATGCACATTAAGCCTTCAAACTCGAAAGAGGTACACATTGGCTGAAGCCAAATTCAACAGTTATTAGAGGTTAATCTTTTTTTGTAGACAGAAAGGGGGAAATGCTAAAGGTGTAATGCTCAAAGTATAATGAGTAATAAATAGTTTAGAGTGAAGATCTCTTGCCAGTTGCCATGTCAGGAGTGCTTGAAAAACTGGTTTTTTGGTTTTGTTTAAGTTTTCTCAGTAACAATGATATCTCAAGGGTAGACTCTATATAGCCAGAGCCAAGTTAACTTTCCAACTTTGGTAACTTGTGCTGTTCTAATGAGCTTCTCTATAAAAAAAATGCTAGCCAAATTAGAGAATTTCCCCACATAATTCCTGCTATATTTTACAAACTAGAATCACATGATAATAACATTTTTTTCTAGTTCCATGATGGTATAGTCTGGTTGATATTTTACTACCTTTCTCTGGAATAAATATCCAGGGAAAGGAATGTTCTCTCAGAGAAGTTCCTCTATTCCATCTTCTTATTCAGTTGAATCAGCAAGACTGATTTTTTTTCATCTTTGAAACTAGATTTTCTGATGCTTTGATATTAACTTTCTTTTTTCTTTTAAATGAAACTATCTTATCCATTCTTCTATAGAGAGCTATTAAACTTACCTATTTTGATTTCCAGAATATCAGAATTGATACTGCATTGCCTCAAGAGTATTTTGAGGTGTTTAAGTCCTCTCAGAATGGTTCATACCATCAAGTAAGGGCCATAAAAAAGGGACAGACAGTGATTGATGCAGCCCTTACCTCCGTGGTGGATCAGGTAAGCCCATCCTGATGAATCCTTCATTTTGCCTTCATCTCCCATCTTCAGTCTTGACAATTACCTCAAAAGGAAAGAAATGATGATTTCTGGGTGAAATCATAAAGACTGATGTGCTTTTCTTCCTTTCCTCAAAGAGTAAGCCTTACTAGGATTAGGGGCAGAGAAGAAAACACTAGAAAACACTGTTTTGGGGAAACTTTTGTGCAACCTTTGGCCTATTAGGAGGCTGCTATGTCTAGATATGTTTATGATAATGAATAATGGGGGGAAAATCTCTTTCCCATGGTGGAATTCATGTTTTCTTTCCTGTAAATTCATCATCTGGCACAGAATGACCACTTTCTCCCTTTTTTTTCCTTTCCTTCAAGTTTCTCCCACCTACATTTTACAGGATTCCATTTGATTCTATAAAAATTTATTAATTGCTTGTTATATACATTAAAAGGGATTGAAAGGTAAAAATTAAATGGCCCCTTGTCTTTAAGGAGATCATGTATGTTCTCCTTGTCTACTCATGATAAGTTTAAAGAATTTATGTGGAGTGGTTACAGTACCTACACAAATAAATTAATACAACATAGACACAAAGTAATTTAGAGGGAGAGAGAAAGAGAGAACATTCATCTATTGGGAGAGAACACTAAAGGTTCTGTGTACCCTTGTTCTTGGTGGAACCCAAAGTGCACTTGGAAGGAGACTGGGATTCTGTGAATCAGATGAGGAAGAAGAGCATTCCTTCTTTAGGAAATGCCCCCAGTAGCATCCCTTTTCTTCATAGACCCAGTGTCACTTTGAAACCTATCCTTGGGAAAATGCAGGGGGGGTGGGTTTAGAGTTTATCACATTGTTTGCTTGTGGGCATGTGTTAGTTTGCAGGGCTTCTCTCTCTCTCTCTCTCTCTCTCTCTCTCTCTCTCTCTCTCTCTCTCTCTCTCTCTCTCTCTCTCTCTCTCTCTGATTTCTGGGGACCGGGGGTGGGGAGATGTGTGAGAAGAAGCCTGTTGATTTGAAAGACAATGCAGATGAAATAGTTGCCATGGTGACTGCTGCTTTCCCATTGTAGGATGGAGGGGTTCACACATTACCAGTGCCTGTCCGGAATCAACAGGAGCTTGAAATTTATGTCCCTATCACCCTTTCACCGAGCATCCTGACTTTCCCATGGCAACCCAAAACAGGAGCCTATCAATACACAATAAAGGTAAAAATGTCAACCACATAAAATGATAAGTGCTTAATTATAGTAAAGAAGTGTCACTAAAATCACTAAAGGTATGCTAGTCATGAATATTTTTCAGGGTGACCTACAGTGTCATCCTACTAAGTCTTCAACCTACCTTAGTGAACTTGAAATGAACTTTTGAAGTTATTTGAGGAAAAATTTAATGCTAACTTAAACTGGTTTTTCCCCAGTAAATCTTTTTCTGACCATTTCCCTCTAGAAAATGATTTTCTTACCTTCCTCTGCCTATTTTGTGAAAGGTTTGTTTTTCCCCTAAGACTACCTAGGAAAGATAGATGGCAAGGTAGTATAGCACCTGCATGTTAGACCCTTGTAACTTTCTACTTTTGGAGATAACTTCATCTGTTTCTTAGACAAGGTCCAGCTTTGTTTTTCTTTTCAGGATAGATAAAGAAGTTCCATTTCAGGAGTAAGACTAAAGTAGAATCCTGAAGATAAACCTGGGTTGAGATTAAGTTCTCTCGATGATTTTCAAGTTTCTTGAATTTGTTGTTTTCCATTCCCAATGGTCTTGGATATTCTGTTTGTCCTTCACTGCCCCAATTCCTATGCTGACACATGGAACAGAATAGTTATTGAGCTGGGTGAAAGGGAGATGTGACTGAATCTGATGATTCTTATACACTTCCAGCCCTTGTCTCACTGGAGACTTCTACCTTCATGTCCATTTCCTTCCTGCCTGAAATCACAATTCATGAATCTCTCCCTTTCACCATACCCAATTACTCAGATTTTAATTAAATAAATGGCAAATGTCACTACAAGTAGAGGTTGATTTACTGAGCTGATCTTAGAGCAGTTCCATCTCTAATAAGGACTACAAATGAGAAAGGAGACTGTCATTGGGTCTTACACAAACAGCTTATGCTTATCTTTGTGATGAAAAGTGAAGAACAAGGACAATAGACTCCATTCCCATTATCAGATAAAGTTTTGTTGGAGCAGGAAATCTAAGCCAGCTGTTCCCTCTGGCCAATCTGTTCCTTTGCCTGCCTGGCTTTCAGGCTAGAGACTGGGTGGCTGTTTTCTGCTTTAGGAAAGACACTTATGTTTGCTGTGTTGCTTTGGCAGTGCCTGCTTTCCTGTGACTGCCTAACTTTGGAGCATTCCCTCTAAAAATGGAATCTGGTATTGGGAGAGAAGGAATATAGGAATATGACTTCTTCTGATCTATTGCCTTCTGAAATCGTCTTCTCTGGTCCTTTTACAAAATCAAAACAAAATAGAACTCAGGAAGTTTCTTCTCCTTCTCCCCCACCCCATGTTGACATTAAATATTATGGTTCAGATCCAAGGAATGAGGGTCACCATGTCCCAGATCTGGAAATTCATTCATATATTCACAACGGGTACTTCCTATACAGAACATTGTCCTCTATTCATCCTTGAGGGAGATTCAGGGATAAATGAAACATGTCTCCTGCTGTTACAGAGCTCACAATATAGCAGATTCCCTCCTTTAAAAGGCTTAAAAGGTAGGTAGTTTGGAATAGGTCAGCCTATTCCAAGTCTTGAGTCTGGAAGACCTGGCTTCAAGTTCTACCTATAAAACATATTGACTGTATGCTCCTGGACAAGGTAAGTGATTTGACAGTACCCCTGACAATTATCTAGGACTAGAATTTGTAGCCATTGTATATCTCTGTGAAGGGAGTTACTATACCAACTTCCTAGTTGATTTTTATCACTAATGAAATCAGAGATCTAAACCTTCCCTACCTATACCTCCCAGAAAGGATTCAGATTCCTAAAACTTTGGGATGACTATTATTTATTCCTCTACCATGCTTTGTTTAGACCCTGGATGCAGATGAAATTACTTGTTTGTTTTGGGGACAAAATATAAAAGTATCACAATGAAAAACACAACCCACCTCAATTTCTACCTCCTTCCAACAGTTGAAGGCTAATGTGCCTAGCATCTTTATCCAGCTGTAGTAGGACCCTCCACTGTCCAAGGGTCTAGGTCCAGCAGCCTGAGTTTGAAGTGGTGAGAAGTGGTTCATGTGGGCCAGACCTCTGCAGTCCTGACCACAGAGGCTGTGGCATCAGTCATCACAGGTGGCTAGGTAGGCCACATCTCAGAGTGGTGCACTTCTATCAGATATTCTAGGAAAGGCAGGACCAGCACGCTGTTGAAATAGTAACAGATGCCTAGCTGAGGGACTGCCAACTTCTGCCTGAGAGGAAGAGTTTCTTTTGGTAGGGACTCTTGATTTGTAGGGTTTGTGCTCTGCTTCTGAGCTGCACTTTACCCCATTTTGGCAGGACTTCCTCTGCTGCACCTGCCCACATTTGTGAGCCATAAGGTACCTTAGGGAAGGAGAGGGGTCAACATGTCTAACCAATGTTTTCTTCTTTCCCAGGCCCATGGTGGGAGTGGCAATTTCACCTGGTCCTCATCGAGCCACATGGTCGCCACTGTCACAGTCAAGGGTGTGATGCGAACCAGCAGTGACATTGGGGTCAGTGTGATCCAGGCCCATGATGTGCAGAATCCCTTACATTATGGAGACATGAAGGTATTGGAGTGAGATCACAGAGACTATGGACTACATGGGGAGGGGAGTGTTCACCAAGTCAATGATTTCACATTGTGAAGGGCTATTCATCCTTAAGATCAATCAATCAACAAAAATTTACTTAGTACCTACTCTATCAGACATTATCCTAGCTTGAGGGATTCCAAGTCAGTGGTTCAAAAGGCATTTTGGGGACCTTTCTTTAAGTGAAAGGGTAGAAGGAGGGGGTTAGTGTTAGAAAAAGGCTGCCCTGGATAAATACTCCAAAAATATTTTTGAAATGTCACAGATTTCTTACAACTTCTGAGAGATGGCAGAAGACATCATAAGCTACCCCTGTCATTTATCTGCATAGAGATTAGCAGAATGGTGATGTACTTCTTTTAAACCATTATTGAATAAACCCTATAAACAAGCGGTCACATTCATTCATTCATTCATTCATTCATTCATTCATTCAAGAAATGTGAATGGACAAAGCAATCTTTTACACTTCAGAGAATCTAGATTCATATTTTGCTTCTGATCCTTATTGCCTATATAAGGTATATCATATATGGGTATATAATACAGGTTGTTACCTATACCTCATCTGTAAAATGAGGATGCTAACTAGATGATAACAGAGATCCTTTTCAGGTCTCCATATGTATGATTTGGGATCCTATGAACTACTATATATACAGATTGTGTTAGATATTATGAAGAAGATCTAAAGAACAATATGGACATTGTCCCTGTCTTCAAGGTTCTCATAGACTGAGATTCTTGTTTCCATTGAAAGACTTCATTCCATATGAATATTTTTTGGACCATGCAACAAATCTTGGCAGAATCTGCCTTGATTGGCCAGTCAAGTTGGTTGAGTTTTTCACACTTGAGCATTTTGAGGGATACTAAATATCATTTCACATATGCAATAGGAATTGTTCTGTTTGGATTGAGTTTGGGAAGGAGTTTGATCTGCTGGCTTTAATTTATTAAGAACTTACCATGTGCAAGACAAGGCAGTGGATGGACAAGGAAGAAATACAAGTAGTCATATTCTGATAGTAGACATTTTTCAACATAGAACTATAAATAGCAGTGTGATATAATGAAAAGAGCCTGCATGTTAAGAGTCAGAAGACCTGGCTTCAGGCCTGGCTCTGCTGTGAGTGAGATCTGGGATGACCTCTTGAGTCATTTTAACTTCCTTGCAATTTAATCATGTCATCTCTAAATTAGGATCATAATATCTGCCCAACTACTTTACTGAGTTAAAAACAATATAGTGCTATATAAATGCAACGTGTTATTTTTATATAATGACCAAATGGCCAAAAGCTTTGGAAAGTCAGCAATAGAAAGTAAATATCCTTTCATTGTTTAACTCATCAGTTTCTTCAACACACTGGGTAGATGATTTTCAAAATATAAAGACTGAAAGTGAGCATTTTAGAGCAGATGCAACATCATGAAGAGTTACCAACACCCCCCCCCCCCCATGAAAATAACTCCTAAAAAAGCAGTGCATTATTGTACCTCTTTTCCATTTGGCTAATTCTGTTTTTAAGGTATGATTTTCGTTAGTATTTTTTGTTCCTCTTTTTTGAAACTGTTAATTATCATATCATAATTTTCTTCCTTTGCTTTCATTTCTTTACCTAATTTTTTCCTTCTACCATTCTTATTTAATTTTGAAAAGAATTTTTTAACTTTTCTAGAAATTCTTATTGGTTTATGCCCAATTCACACCTTTTTTCTTTGAGATTTTGTTTATAGCTATTTTTCCTTATTGTCTCCTGAGTTTATATATTGACCTCTGTCACCATGGTAGGTTTTTTTTTTTAATTGTTGTTTGCTCATTCTTAGTTTTGTTTTGTTTTTGTTTTTTTTTGCAAGGCAAATGGGGTTAAGTGGCTTGCCTAAGGCCACACAGCTAGGTAATTATTAAGTGTCTGAGACTGGATTTGAATTCAGGTACTCCTGACTCCAGGGCCGGTGCTTTATCCACTGCGCCACCTAGCCACCCCTGTTTGCTCATTCTTTCCACCCTATTTCTTGATTTGGATCTTTATGTTAAAGTTGGGCTCTGTTCCTTCCTTGGTGGGGAGAGGGTTACTGTCTCAAGTTTTAGACTTTTTTTCCCTCTGCTGTTTTCAGAATTAGTTCTGAGGAGTTGAAAGTTTTTATAATTCTAAGATGGTGTAATCTGGGGAGAGGTGTGATCACTGTATTCTGGTCCTTATTCAGGAAGAGTCCCTGATCCCTTGGAATTCCAATCAGTACTGAACTTCAGGACCCCCTTCTCCCTTGGGACCAGAAAAGATACCATTCCTTAGGGTCCCTGACCCCATAGGTCCCACAGTGATACTGTCTCTCAAGGTTTCTACTCCCTTTTGACCAAAACTGCTCCTTTCTGCCCTTGAACCATGACTCAGAAGTGGATATAGGCAATGGAATTGCCAAACAGCATCTGGTCCTCTGTCCAGTGCTAGTCCAGGGGTACCCTGTAATCACTTTGTGATTAGTTGCCAGATCCCCTTATGTCTCTGACTTAAGAGATCCCAAAGTCACTTATGTTTTTGTCACACCTCTTTCTCTCCAACCACCTGTCTTGTCTCGGGCTGGAAGAATGTCTCACTCTGACCTTTTGTTGACTCTGCCACTTCAGAATTTTATTGGTGGCTTTATTTTAAAATTCTTTGGAGAGGAATTTTGGGAAAGCTTACCTGAATTCTTCTCTACATAATCTTGCTCCCCCCCTCACTGTTTTTTTTTTGTTTTGTTTTGTGTTTTTTTTTTTTTTTTTGCAAAACAATGGGGTTGTTAGATCACACAGCTAAGTAATTATTAAGTGTCTAAGGCAGAATTGGAACTTGGGTCCTCCTGATTCACTGCATCACTTAACTGCCCCTCCCCCATCCTTAATGCTAGTACCTTTCCTCTGTGATTATCCTAGATTTATCCTGTCTAGATTTTATGTATACATAGTTATTTTCACATGTTCTCTCTTATTAGATTGTGAGCTACTTGAGAGTGGGGACTGTTTGTTTTTCTTTGTATCCCCACATGGGCTAGGTTCATGCTTTTAAATTGATTGACTGATTAATTCCTATGACTTCACCATCACCACCACTATTACTAATTATAGTGGTACTGATGGTGATGACAATTCACATTTACATAATCTTTTATTCTTCACAGCTCATTTTTCTTACAACAATGTAGGGGTAGTTAGTAATAGAAAATCAGAGCTTGAAGAAGCAACAATAGTATTTATTATAATTAGCATTCAAATGGTGCTTTAGAAATATTGTTCTATTTTATCCTCACAACGACCCTGGAAGGTGGGTTCTCTTATTTTATCCCCATTTTATAAATGAAGAAACCAGTTAAGTGGCTTGCCCAGGGTTCCACATCTGGGAAATAAATGTCTAAGCCTGAATTTGAATTCAGTTTTTCCTAACTTCAAGTCCGACACGCTGTGTCCTAACCACACAACCTTGGAGTTCACCTTGTCCAAATCCCGCATTTTTACAGCTGAGGAAAGTATAGCCCAGACAAGTTTAAGTGACTTGACATTTTATATTTGAGAGACTGGAATTAGAACCCTCAACTACACCACACTTCTTTATGGTAGCCCTAATTTCTTCAACACTTACTTTGCAAAAGGTGACTTCTAGCTTGAAAAAGACTTACATATTTTGTGTCTGAATTATTATCTTAAATCCACTTGCCATCTTGATATCCCTATGGAAAAGTCAACCTGAGGGTCACAATAAGGAAAATGGTTACAAAAGTTTAGGATTGCTGAGAGGAAAGAGGGGAGAATAGAAAATTGTAGAGAAAGGAGCAAATGTCAGATTTCATGCCCTTGAAAGAGAAGTCCTTATGCTAATCCCTTATTCAGTAGTTCTGCCCTTTATATCTCCTCCTCAGGTGTATGTAATAGAGCCCAGCAGCATGGAGTTCATACCCTGCCAGGTAGAAGCTCGGGTGGGTCAAACCCTGGAGCTTCCCTTGAGGATCAATGGTCTCATGCCAGGGGAGGTCAATGAGGTGGTCACTCTGAGTGACTGTTCACACTTTGATCTGATGGTGGAGGTGGAGAATCAAGGGGTATTCCAGCCACTCCCAGGTAAGCCAAGAAACTCTCTAGATTGGAAGGTCTAAGCAAGAAGACTCATGCAGTATCATTTTTCCTGATAACAGCATCAAAAATAGTAATTGTGTGGATTATAGGGGAGGATGGAAAGAATATGCTCATTCTGTGCCCATCAACATTGCCAATCACAACTCATCCTTACCTTCTTATCTTACATGACTTTCAAATACTTCCTTTTATAGGTTCACTATGGTGTCCATCCTGTCTGCTCAGGGACTTATTTTCTCTTGAAATTGTGAGGATACACGGGAAGAAGATAGTCTGTCTCACTATGAAACCAGCCTATTTCTTTTTAGTTATATATTTCTCTGTTGACATCCTTTACCCTGGGTCTTCTTTTATTTTTACAAAGACAGAAAATCACAGAACTAGAAATCAAATCCAGTTCCATTACTCAAAATCCAGAGTTCTTGCTGGAGACTTCTAGGACCTATACAGGACTCCTTGTCTCCCCTTCCTCAACTTTAATCACATTTTAGATGTTGGCAGGGATGTGCTAGAGCCAGTTCCAAGCCCTTATGAGCACTTACACCTTTGGAAATCATTAATCACTACTTTAGTTGATTGCCTAGACTTAAGAGTACAAATTATGTAAATTAAATTTAAAAGTATATTGTGGATGCAATTTTTTTTCCCCACAGAGAGCCCTGCCTTATTTGACCCCTGGACATTGGGTCCTGACAAAGGATGAGCTTATGGTGGACTATACTAGTTAATATAGTCTATAACTGGTACAAGCTGCACTATTCCAGATATACTCCAGATCCCATATAACTTGAGCTTTTGTCTAATTTCCTTCTGACATCTACATGACCTGATAATGGTAGAATTCCAGTGTTGTTTATTTCATGTTCACTGACTGCTACAGTGATCAAGTCTGAGATGGTTGTCTCTAAAAATTGCAAAAGTCCTTGGAAATAGGCATTCTGCCCCAAATGAAGCTCCAGTTTCTGATGTGGTTCCTTTCTAGTCCTTCCTTGTTTTCCTGGAAAAAGGGAGAGAGCTCTGTTTTCATTATCAGAAAAACCACCTTCTTCTCTGTTAAAGGATAGGGAACCATCTGTCTAATGGTGACTGTTTATCAGCATTTTTCCTCCTATACCCCATCTCCAGCTGTTGCTACCATTGTCAAACTAGCTGTTGGCACCCAAAATGTCTCACCTGCCTTTGAGGGTACAGGTAATGCTCCTGCAATCATTAAAGGCCAATTATGTTGCCAGGGCTGGGGGTGGGAGGGGGGGGTTTGAGCTAAGTGTTTTCAGTAGCTGGGATGCAGATATACCCATCCCCTGGAGTACCTTTCCTTCTGGGTCACTGAATGTGTGTGTCATATACACAAGGGATATCTGTAGGCAATTCTAGAATTAGAGACCTTCTTAATGAGAAAACTAGTAGAATTAAGTATAATATATGCTTATTGTGACTAAATTTCTACAACTGGGTAATGACCATGAGCAGTCAGCAACTGAGTTGACTATCTCATTGTTGCTCCCATAGTATTGTGCTCAGGAATCTGGTTATTTAATGTTTACAGATACTATGAACTCAGTACATCAAAATGAGATATATTGTACTTAGTGAAATAACAATTTGTGCTTATGTTTGCTCCTTTTTTTCTTATTGTCTTTTTTTTTTTTAGATCTCTTTGATGAACTAATAGCCCTTAATGAAGAAAGCATCTCTTGGTGTAGTAAATCTCTCTGGTTTTGGTCTCTCAATTCTCTCCACATCTATTTAGTTCATTCTGAAAATACTACTGGAGTAATCTTGCCAGTATTTCACTTTAGTTCTCTGATCAAAATCTTTTAATGACTCTGTCAATTTTCAGCTGAGACCATTGGCATATCTCAATGGAAGGCAGGGAAGCCACCATAAGCAAACGTCAGCTTTCCAAAAGCATCATTGTGGCTTCATCTCCATAGAGACCTGAGAACCCACTGGATTTCTTTGTATGTTAGATAGGATACATCCTAGTTTGTTCCCTGCTTGTCATTTCCCAATCCTATTCCTTCCATTCCCTAAGATTCAGTATACAAACTCCAATTGATTGCGTCTGACTTGAACTTGGTGGACATTTCTGGCCTTTTCTTTTGGACCTCTTTCTATAGGATTCTCTCTTCACTTTCATTGATTGACACTACCCTAATGCCTTTTTAACCTAATCCAGAAACTTAGCGTTGCCTCCCAGACCCTTGATCTCCTTTCCAGCCTTGTCTCATACTCCTCATTTTATGCACTTTACATTCCAATGAGATCACAAGACTTAACTGTTCCTCAGCTCCTTCTTGCTTCTTCCTTTTCCTTGGTTTTTGTTCCATGGCCTATTTTTCCCTTTTGTCTCTAATAGACTTTATTGTCTTCACGTGTTTGGGGTGCTACTATTTCTTTTAATATGAGCTCAACAAGTTTAAGAAATGAATATTTCAAAAGACAAAGAAGGAGAAGAGATTATATTTGGAAACTGTGGATTTCTATTCCATACATACAATTTTAAGAGAATGTTTACTTTATTGAGTACAAATTTAATCCATTTGAAATGAAACTGCTCTGTGTCCTTCTGGATTTTCTTTTCTTTTATTCTTAAAATAATTTTTCAGTGATGCTCTTTTTTTTGTTACTATCTGTACCACTCCCATTTTCCCACTCAATATAAAAGTTTTCCTTGTAACACAAACAAAATGGTACCATCTTTTTCAGTAGCTTTCCATGATTTCCTAAGCTGAAGGACATCTCTCTGTCTCTAAAATTTTCACAACTCCTCCTTTATTCCCATTCTACACTTAGCCTATTCTGATTTGTATGATATTTATCTGTGTATTTTTCCCTCTCCTATCTCTCCTTCTCCTAAACCATAACCTAACTGAGTACAAGGAACATATATATGTCTTCTCTTTACTATCTTCAGAGTACCTAATGGGAGACCTTGCATCTAGTAGGGGCTTTATAAAATATTTAATTTTGAAACAAGCAAGCTATTAGTTTGAAAGAGAAAGAGCAAAAGAGTTCTGTCATAGGGCCAGCACAGTGATAACATGGACATTAGCTGGCCAGTTCCTCAGAGCACAAAGCTGGCAAACAGAGGTCTTCTACATATCCCTCTTCTCCCAGGGAAGGGCAGAATCATTTCGAGGGTGGTTCTATACCATTTGCCTGAGATAAACTCTACATTTACAGATGGTTGATAAATGGGTACTGGCTTGGTACACACTCTAGCAATAGTAATAATGTATTCAATTTCCCTCAAGTTTTCACTAGCTCATAATTTCTATTAGCTTTCTTTTGAGCTGTAGGTAATGCAATTAAGTCTTCCCTTCAAATTTTCAAATAGAAATAGAATTTGGGAATTGATCTAGTCCAATCCTCTTCATTTTATAATGGAGCTCCAAGGAGATCAAGTGATTTGTTCTAGGTTATACAAGAACAGACAGGGATGGTATTTGAACCCTTGTACTCTAACTTCAGAGCTAATTCTGTTTCCCCCCCGCCCCCACTATACCACTCTTATCTCCTACTGAGGCCCAGAGAAATGAAGAAGTGATTAGAGGCATCTAAGTAGTATAATGGTTAGAAAGCTCTGGACTTGGCATCAGGAAAACCTGAATTCAAATCTAGCTTCAGACACTTGCTAACTGTGTGACCCCAGGCACATCACTTAATCTCTATCTGCTTCAGTTTCCTCATATGTAAAATGGAAATAATAATGATACCTCCCTTGTAAAGTTTTTGTGAGGATTAAATGAGATGATATTTGTTAAGTGCTTGGCACTTGATAGAGTCTTGTTTCTTTCCCTCCTAATCCAAGAGCACTTTATTCACAGCCCCATATCCTAATAGTTTACCTTATTGCCTCCTAAAATTCAATCTTAAAGGAACCATGAAATATTCAGGTAATGATTTTTCAATTTAACAAATACTTAGGTAGGATCACGAGGTCATAATTCTGGAGCTCAAAGGAACTTCCGAAACCATCCAGTTGAACCCCAACAGGTGCAGAGACTGAGACTAAAGGTGCTTTAGTTGACTGCTGGTCATGTAAGTTGTTAGCATCAATGGTGGGGCACAAAACTAGGCCTTCCAGTCTCAGAACCAGTGGGTGTCCTCCATTGCATCATAAACTATAAAAGATGATTCTTTTCCTTTCTTGGAAGATATTGGGTCTACAGAAGAATTTAGAGCCCCCATTTTCCCATCTTCTAACCCAAAGCCACTGAGCACTCACCTTCCTCCTGCCTACAGCCCAGAAAGGATTGAGCATTCTGTTTTGTGTTTCCAATTGCTTGCCGAGCTGTTTTAATTTAGAATGACATGGAAAAACAACACCGTGTTTCTGAGGAACACAAGCAAACTATATTACTGTCTCTCCCTTGAGGATGGCTTTGTGTGCTTTGTGGGCTGCCTAGGAGAAATCGAAATTTATTCAATTTATATATCTCCAGCACAGTAACTGTTTTAGAATTGGAGACAGTACATTATGGGGCAGAAGAGAGAATACTGTCATAGCAAGATCTTGAGACATAACGTCTATTAAAGAAATTTGCCTTTAATAGTGTAGAAAGAAGGGGTTCTATATACTGTGAGTATGTGTGAGTTGAAGGAAGGGCAGTGCAAAATCTTAAGGTTTCTAGAAAGAAAAGTTGTGGTTAGATTACTCCTACAGGCTTTTATCTCAGAATGGACATCAATCAGATTGCTCAGGTGGGAGATTTCAGCTTCATATAGTGTCAAGACTCCTTTTTATGTAACTGTTAATATACAGGAGCCACCATGAACACTTAATATAAAAAAAATAGAATTGCATTTTAAAAAATGCTTTATCAGTGAAAACTATTATGATTGATAGAAAGAGTAGTCATATCAATGAAATGATGACTGGAATTATCAAAGCAAACGGGGAATAATGATAATTAGACCATAAAATATGGAAAGTGTCTTATAATCATAAATTATTATTATTATTATCATTAATTTCAAGTGCTCACATCATATTATCTGGAAATTCTTGTGGATCTGATCTCGTAGAGAAAGGCGGATCAGTTCAGTTTCCATATCATATGAAAACTGAGTCTTAGGAATTCCCTTGATAATTCACAACCTTGAAATCCAACATCCATTTAAATAAGTAATTCTAGATCTCTTCAAATCTCTTGAGAATTACTTAACCTGGACCTGGAGCAGAATTTCGTTTCTCTAATAGTATCTCTCTATCTCTCTCTATCTCTTCCTCTGCCTTTCTCTTTCTCTCTTCCTCTTTCCCTCCTTCTCTTCCTCACTTTCCCTCCCCGTCTCCTGCACTCGCTCTTCCCCCTTCTCTCCTTCCTTTCCCCCTCCATCTTCCTTTCTCTCCTTCCCTCTCCCTGTTCCTCCCTGAACCTTGTCATAAACCTTATTTGCATGGAATCCCAGGCTTGGAGACACCACAGCTGAAATTTCCCAGTGCCAAACCTAACTGGAGCTCATGCTTTTCCCATCACACCTGCCTCCAGAATTATGGAAATGAGCAAGTAGACTTTGCTGGTCTGTTTTCCTTCTAGTTATATCAGCATTTTCTTCATGTTTTCCCCCGATAAATATCACCCACCATTTTCTTGCTCTACACCATCCTCCCTCCCACCCTCTGGCATTAGGGAATTTCTGTTTTCATTCTTCACTATATTAATTTCTGTAGCCACAGGGTGAAACTGTAACAGAACCAAAGTGTTTCTAAAGAAGATCTGATTGTGTGCAAGCATGGAATGCTTAGGAGTCTCTCTTCCCTGCGCAGCATTTTTCTTCACCCTTGCTTGAAGAATAAATATATTCTTAACTTGTATATGTATTCTTTCTGGCAGGGAGGCTCAAGCCAGGCTCGGATTACTGCAGCGGTGTCCGAGTCAGAGCTGAAATCCAGGGCTACACCACGCTCCTGGTGAGCTACAAACACGGTCACATTCACCTGAGTGCCAAGCTCACCATCGCTGCCTACCTCCCACTCAAGGTGAGCCCAGCTTCACAATTATTTCTTCTGCTTGGTGCTGAAAGAGATACAAGGTCAATATTATGGAGTTTTTCTCCTCCATGAGCTTATAGTCTAGTAGTGGGGACCTGATGTGGACATAGATAAATCTGTAACAGCTCACATTTATGTGGTGCTGTAGGATTTGCAAGACCCTCCACTTGTACCATCTCATTTGATCCTCACAACAACCCTATGAAGCAGCTGCCTCCCAAGAAGTTTTCCAAGAAATTACTCCCATTTCACAGATGAAGAAACTGACACCCAGAGAATTTAGGATTTGCACAGGGTCACATAGTAGGTATCTGAAGTGGGGCTTCAACCCAGCTCTTCTTTACTATGGTATCTGTCTCTCCTCTCTGCTATTCCCAAACTCAGTGGAACATGACAAGGGCAGAGGAAAAGTACAAATCAGAGGGAACAAAGATCATTTCCAACTATAGAAGGATCAAAGGAGATCTTGGAAGAGGGAATAATTTATAGAGACTAATGGTCTAGACATGAAGCAAAGCCAGCAGGTCCTCATCCTGTAAGAAATCAGTCCAGACAAAGTAAAATCACATTTATATGATACTGATATATTAAGAAATTTGAAGCATTCCCACAAGATGAACACAGCAGATATTATCATGTTCCTTTGATAGGAAAAGAAGTTGAGCACAGAGAATAAGGAGTTTGCCTAGAGCCACTGCATAGGTGGATACCATGTTTCCTAAACACTGGCTACATATGAAAAGTGTCATCTATAGGTACATGTATCGTGATGCTATACTTTCCCTTTAGAACAAAATCTTAATTTGCCCAAATCTGAAAGAAACTTTCCTGTGTAATGAGTCTTCTCAGCTACTGTCAAGAATTTGTTTATTCTTTCATCTTAATACACACACACACACACACACACACACACACACACACACACACACCACCTCCTCCCCCCCTTCCATCACCTGCCCTCAGGATACATTGAACCCAGTCCTCTTTGTAACATGATATAGTTGTAAGAATACCACAGTTTCCACAATTGGAGGCTCTGGATTCAAGTCCTAGCTTTTCTACTTAGTATCTGCATATGATCTTGGATAAGTCACTCAGTTTCCTCATCTCTAAAATTTTGGGGGGAAGTGGATTGGGTAACCTCTAAAGTCCTTCCCAGCTCTAAAACTTTGATTTTGTAATCTTATAAATTCAGCTTTGTATCTAAGTTGTAGACGTGTTTTTTGTGTGATTTTGTGTAAGGGTTTGTCAAGATAGTCTTCCTACCTTTTATGTCTCATATTCCTTGTCTCTCTCCCCTACATTGTAATTTATATACAAAACCATAAGGAGTTGTCAAGGTTAAATGTGATGAGAATTAACTCATTTGATTTTAGTAATCTTAGGATCTTTCCTATTATTGAAAAAAAAGAGAATGGAATCCTTTCATCTCATTCCAGTATTTTACAAATGTTCTTCCTTTCTTTCCAAGAAGAAAGCATACTCTTCCCTTATATTGTCACTCTCCCTTATAACTTGTTTCCTAAACTCTCCAATGTGACAATCACTTTTCAATAAATAAACTCCCTTTACTTCTTTTTTTTGCTAGATAGAATGTCTATTCCCTTGAGATTTCAGCATTTGTTTCTTAGCTTCTTGAAGACAATGTTGCTTCCATCTATGTCATGTTAAAAATGAGGAAACTGAGGCCTAGGAACATGATATGTCTTGGTTAAAGTCAGATAGGTAGCATTGCCAAGATTCAAATGTGGACTCTTTGTCTTCAGATCTCATGTTCCCTCCATCATGCCATGGGACAACATAGATGTCCTCTAGTGCTCTGATTAATTTGCCTTAGCCTCCAAGTATGTGCTTCTGAAAGATTCTGCCTAGCTCCTAATCCCAGGTGAATTAATGTGAGCTGTTCACAATAATTCTGTGGTTTTCCACTCATGTACATTAGGCATGACAGCCCAAGTATAGAGCAGTGTCCTGACCCTGTACTGTAAAAGAGGCTTCACAAATCATCCTCTGCCCAATGACCGGTGACAGACAATAGCTCCACATTGCAGAGACAAGGGTCTCCTTTCTGGATGCATAGATACATTCCCAAGACCTTTGCTTAAGAGGAATGCTATCCTTAAGGAGGATAGCTGAGGACAGTTTGCTCAGGCCTGAAGCTGACCCCATTTTCCCTCACTTACTGAAATCAGCTAATGACATCAAAGACAGCAATATCAGCATACTTCCTTTACTTCTCAGAGCAAATCCTTTCATCTCACTTCTTCCAAATGGGAGTGGCACCCAGACATCCCATCACCTTATTAAACCTGACTGCTGCCAAAGACTAAAGAGGATTGAAAAGTTTACAAAATCTTATAAATTTAACATCTCTGGAGGAAATGTCACTCTAAATTCATGAAAAGTCTGGTTTAGTGAATTTTTTTTAAAAAAGGAAATGAGCTTTATTCCATTTAAAGTATATACAGTTTTTCTAGCCAACAAATTTTAATGAATTTGGGTGTGAATAATTTCAGTGAATAATTTGAGGTGTGACTTAATGTGATGAAATTGTCCTTTTTAAATAAACAGACCAACATTTAAGCATGCAAATAAATGTTGTTCCCTTTCAGAGTAGTCCCCAGTGGGGTGCTATCCACTTATTCCAATAGCCTTCATGTGACTCAGAATATTTCTCTTTTGGAATTGCTTTCAGAGCTTCCCTTCAAATCTCTTTAAATCTTCATTCTTTGATGTAGTAGATAAGATTTTAGAAATCAGTCTAAACTTATTCATAGTCAAGTCCTAGGAATAAGATGGATGATCTCATGGAGTGATAGGAATTTAGCAGTTTGGCAATAAGGGAGAGGCAAGTGAGAAACTTTCTTCAGGTGGTGAAAGCTGAATGCAGCAACAACAAAAAAATTTGGATATGCATCTTCCAAGGATGCCATGTCTATCTTGTTCTGAGTGCAAATTCAGCTAGTTACAGTGCAGGGGTTTTGCTTCTTAAAAATGAATTGTTTATTATATTAAAGCTGATTTTTTTTGTGATAACCACTAAATAAATGAGTTCTGAAAACAGTTTCCAGATTCATTGATTAAATGTATAATTTCCCACGGTGATGTATACCCAATTTATGTGTATAAATTTAGATATTGCTTTTTTTTGAAGAAATACCATATTACAGTTATTACTTTTTTAAAAAGCCTTATTACTTTATGAGCACACTCCCATTAATTATCTGCATATGGATGCTGCTGAAATAGTTTCAAGAGTGTTAAAATTGAAATTCTTTTCAGTGTTGAAATTGAAATAATTTTTTTTTTCTCTTTAAACATTCTCCCTGTGGTCTATGTTTACACTGATAATTTAATCATTAGAACTTTTGTTTTAATTGGGCATGCAAAGGTTAACTTCAGTCCAACTCATTTTTTGTATGGAATCTGCTTTGGTTCAATAAAACAAGTGTTAGTCAACGTGGATTTATCAAGAACTTTTTTCTGTGCGGTAATCTAAGGCAAAGATACTTGCTCCCTTGCTTTCATTCTAAAGGTATTCCCATTCTAATGGGTGAGACAACATGCAGATATCTATGTTACAAAGGGAGATTTAGCCCTGATGGCAGGAAAACTTCCTAACAGAGTTGCCCCAAAATAGGCCATCTTAGAAGGTTTGAGGATATTCATATGGAAACTAGCTACTTCTTGTTGCCGAACTCATACTTTGTGAAAGTATGGCTTAGACTAAGGTGACCTCCAAACTCCCTTTCAGCTATTGACTTCTGTTATCACTGATTGAATGGTCTTGATTATGAGATTATGTAGGGGCTTTTGCCTTGTAGAGAGATTCAAATAAGTTTAGCCACATACCTAGCTGGAGTAGGGGAAACTTTAAATGACTTAATTTCAGAGTTGCCTTAATTTCAGTCCCTGACCCCTTGGGGGATTATACCCTTTCTTTCTAAGTGACTTTCCCAATACCTAGTACTCTTAGGGCCACCCACGCACAAGTCCCTGCTTTTTAGGTGCTTTTTTTTTCTGAGTCTCTTGATTACAGTACTTCAGAAAACAATGAAGTAAACAGAGAAAGGAAGGGATATAAGCTGTTATGGTCATATTGTATGTAGAAATTCATTTTTAGGTGCAAATAATTGTAAATGTGTGTTTATTTGGTTCTGCTGAAAATTAAGTGCATAATGCATTATTTAAAGATAAAAAAATGTAGCAGGTCTAGTTTGGAAGCTTTATATATTCAGGTGAATATGTAGTCAGGAAACTTAGATTTGGTTTCTTAGATCTGTGACTCAATCCATAGGTGACCTTGGAGAAGTGGATGACCTCTATGACTCCTCCAATTCTAAATCTATGATCCCACAAGCCCATTTCTTAATATTATAATCTGTATTTTTGTGGGTTTTTATTTGAAATACAAACAGAATTGCAGAGCCTAAAGTGACCTTTCAGATCATTAAGTCAAACTTTTTAGAAAAGGAAACTAAGGCAAAGAGAAAAGAAGTGAATTAATGGCAGAAATGGGTCTAGACTTCTTTCTACTGCGGCATTCCTAATCTTTCATTTAGTCGACAGGGTTATGGTGAAGGTCAGATGAAGGAATTGACTGAAAGTACTCTGTGAATTATAAAGCACCATACCAACACAAGGAATTATTATTTTTTAACTTTATCTCTTTTGGCCTTCTTGGGCTCACAGCCAGGTAGCTAATGATGTGTAAGCAAGCACTTGGATGAAGGAAAGGAACTCATTATTTATAGGAGCTCTTTGGTGTGTGTTTGGCTAAAGTCACTGCAAATTGGAATCGAATCTGAACTTCCATCCTGGTTCAGCTACTGACTTGGGTAACTTTGGGCAAGTAACCTCCATGAACCTTGGTGTCTACGTGTATATAATAGAGGTGGTGCTAACTAGTTAGTTGTAATAATAATCACAACAACAATAAAATGATAACGACTAGCATTTATATAGAGATTTTTAGGTTTGCAGAGCACTTTACAAATATTTCATTCACATACTACTTCTTGGGGGGGTAGATATTTTTACCTTTTTCATAGGGTGGCTGAAAGGGATGTAGCTTATGCATAAGAATCCTGAGTTGGGGTGGCTAGGTGGTGTAGGTGAATAAAGCACGGCCTTGGAGTCAGGAGTACCTGGGTTCAAATCTGGTATCAGACACTTAATAATTACCTAGCTGTGTGGCCTTGGGCAAGCTACTTAACCCCATTTGCCTTGCAAAAACCTAAAAAAAAAAAAAAAGAGTCCTGAGTCAAAGAGAACCTGAATTATCTTTTTCATGAATAGGATCTCTACTCAGGACTGCCTAGGAAAAAAATTTGTTCTACACTTCATGATGCTTAATACCCTTGCAAACACTCTGGGCTACACAATATCAAAAGGAAGCATTTATGGAATTTCCTTTGCTCCATTTTGAGAATCTCCCATCCCTCAGCCCCCTCCACTCTACACCTGTCCCTGCCCACCAAGTAGTAGCTTCTCACTGTTGACCAACTAGGAGATATATACATATCTTCCTATATGTGATGGCATGTATCACTTGCAGGTTTCTAATACTTCCTCTCTCCTGTTGTGCACATCTACAATGCCTAACACTTTTTGCTTCTGGGGCTATTTATCCCATAACTCAGTGCCTTTTCTATATCTTTTCTGATAATTATAGTTGTAGTAACAATAATGGCAATATGAATAAACAACCCCAACTCTCACAATCCAGTGGAAAAGATAATAGCTATGTACAAACAAACTCTATATAATGTATATAGAATAATTTGGAGATAATCAGCAGAAGGATGACAGAATTAAGGGAAAAGAAGGGGAATGGAAAGTAGGACAAGAAGTGATAAGTCTGGAAAAGTTGAAGGAGGCTAGGTTTTGAAGAGCTTTCAATGCCAAATCTAAGTTTTATATTTGATCCTGGAGTTGACAGAAATGGCAAATTCTGTGCTTTAGGACAATCAGTTTGACTGAGTGGAAAAGAGGATTGTATTGGAAAGAGACCTAAGGGAGTGAGACCAACCAACAGCCCATTGCAATTGTATAGGAGGAAGATCATGAAGATGGTGGTAGTGGAGCAGGAGAGAGGGGACATATATACAAGAGATGTTACAAAAATAAGATTGATAAGACTTGGCAATGGATTGGCTGGGGGGGGTGATAAAGAGTGAAGAGTTGAGTTTTGATTCTGGGTGACTGGGAGGATGGTGGTGCCTTCAATAAAAATAGGAAACTTAGGAAGAAGGGAGATTTTGGAAAGGGAGGATAAATTGAATTTTGAACCTGCTTGGGTCAGTGTAGCACCTTAAAATTTTCAGAAGGCTTTCAAATCATTATAATACTGGGGTACAGTGGAAGGAAAATTGGATTTAGAGTGAAAGGTCCTGCTTTGAATCCTCATTCTGTTATTAGCCTCTAATGTGACCCATCATTTTCTATGTCCAGGCTTTAGTTTCTTCATCTATAAAGTGATATTATTTTTGTCCCTGATGTTCTAAATTCTATGTTCTTTACAATAATTCCAGCAGTACAATGTCTATATTACTCCTATTTATAGCTGAAGAAACTGAGGCACAGACAAATTGTGATGTGCATGGACATTTTTATAGTGCATGGACAAGCTAGGACTTGCATCTAGGACTTGCACTATTCATCATTTACTCTTGCCTCCATATCTCTCTACCTTTTTCATCAAAAACATGTCATTTATTTCCTTTTCAGACAATTGATCCTTCTTCTGTGGCTTTGGTGACTCTGGGTTCTTCCAAAGAGATGTTATTTGAAGGGGGTCCAAAGCCTTGGGTCCTTGAACCTTCCAAATTCTTCCGAAACATCACCTCAGAAGACAGTGAGAGCATTGGTCTGTCCCTGTTTGGTCCCCCTGCATCCCGGAACTACCTGCAGCATTGGATCCGAGTGACTTGTAAATCCTTGGGAGAACAAGTAAGCAGCAGCAGGGACAGTGGTGAGGAGTGTCTTGAAGGGGAAACACAGAAAGGACTGGAACAGAACCCAGGAGACTGTCATAGAGTAAAATGAAAAAGGAATTGCCTGGCAGAACTGGGAAACTGTTAGTTTGTCTGTGGTCCGCATTCCTTGTTTAAGAACTCATGCAAGCTTCCCAGATACCCCACCTAGCCTTCATTCCCTTGCTAGCATTTTGTTCTCCTGAATTTTCTTCTTTCTATTCTTTCTATATTTCTATACTTTCTATACTTCTTTCCTCCAAATCCCCCCAGAAAAATGTATACAACTGTCCAATTGAAAGGGATCTGATGGATGAATGAATTTAGACAATCAGCAGAGACGACATCCACCCACAAGATGAATAGAGTTGGAAAGGACTTTAGAATATAGAATATCAAAGATAGAATGGACCTTAGACTTAAAATGCCAGAGCTGGAAATAACCAATTAGATCCTCTCATGAAATGGTTTTCTCCTCCAAGAAGGGATTTAGCCATGGAATAAGTAGCAAAAATCTATGATCTTACATTTTGCAGTGTTGTTTACTGGATTATTTTTAATTTTTGGAGGTTGGTGAAGAAGACCCTTGACCTTTAAATTGTGGTATATGAAATGCCTACTAAACTCCCCCTGCAAATGCAAATCAGTTAGCATTGGCTTTGTAGTTAGGAGCTATTTTTTTTTTTTTTTAGGTTTTTGGTAGGCAGTAGGGTTAAGTGGCTTGCCCAAGGCCACACAGCTAGGTAATTATTAAGTGTCTGAAGGACCTATTTTCAGAGCCTATTCTGGTTCCTATTTCCTTTGTGACTTGATGAATCACATCATTTTCCTGGTGTTCAGTTCCCTTATCTCTAAAATCAGGAGGTTAGGACCAGGTATATCCTGAAGTCACTTCCATCCTTAGTGCTGTATCCCATGACCCTGTTGTAATCCTGCTCTGAAACTTGTAGGCTTGAGAGTTTTGGGGTCTCTGAACAGTCAGTATGAGTCAAGAGGTTTTCCTGGCTTTGACAGAAATCATTTTTTTCTCATGGATTAGAGTATACCCTTAGAGAGACAGACAGAAAGACAGATTTTTTCCAAGAAGCAGCACAGCACAATAGTAAATGAATTGGACTTGGGAATTAAAAGACTTGAATTTGAGTCCCAATCCTGCCTAAGCCCTGTTAGTGTAGCTGCAGACAACCTCCATAACTTTTTTGAGGCTCATTTTCCTCATTTGTAAAATGAGATGGGATTAAATGACTTCTAATGTTCCTTCTAGCTCTCATATAATATAATTTATGACCTCTGGTCTATGACTTCCAGGTCATTATTATGTCTTTCTGAATTTTCTCTGTTCTATTCTAAATAGTCCCAGTCCTAAGTCTAAGTACTTTCACATAGGTTCTGGATCCTAGCCTTTCTAATGCTCTCCTAGGTGTCCTCTCTAGACTACCATTATTCATGCTATAACTTATATCTATACTTCATTTTTTATGTCTGCCTTTTCAAATCTGTTTAAATTCTCATTAAAAACCTGTGAACTTGTGAATATGGAAATACAACCTTGAATTTTTATAGTGACTTTTTTTTTGTCTGAGAAGCTCAAAATGTCTCACCCATATTAATTCATCTGTCTTCTTAGCATCCCTTAGGGGTAGATAGCAGACAGAGAATCATCATTCCCATTTTATAGTTGGGGAAACAGAGCCACAGTCTAGGATGCTTAAGTGACTTGAGAGGGGTCATGAAATGAGTTAGACATAGAAAGGGAAAGCAGTTTCCCAGTCCTGCTGCTGCTTTGCTGCTTTCCCTGAATGGTAACATTCTTTTTTGTGGGGTTCACACAGGTCATCGCTCTCACAGTTGGAAACAAGCCCAGTGTCACCAATCCCTTCCCAGCCACAGAGCCAGCTGTGGTGAAGTTTATCTGTGCTCCACCTTCAAGGCTCACCCTGACACCTGTCTATGCTAGCCCTCAGCTGGATCTGTCCTGCCCTTTGATGCAACAGAATAAACAAGTGGTAAGTAGGAGCCTAAGACTAATGGGGTGATGGAAAGACCAATGTGTAGAACCCTCTCATTTCTTTTAACTTCTAATTCATTTTTTAAAAAATTTTCAGTTCCAGATCTCTTGCTCTCTTCTTCCCCTACCTTCTCCTTAAGAAGGCAAGCAATTTAATTTTGATTATATATGTGAAGTCATGCAAAACATTTACATATTAGTCTGGTTGTGAAAGAAAATACAGACAGAAAATCCCAAGAAAATAAGAAAGGTTTTATTTTTTTTTAAAGTATGCTTTGGGGGTGGCTAGGTGGTGCAGTGTTCCTGGAGTCAGGAGTACCTGAGTTCAAATCCAGTCTCAGACACTTAATAATTACCTAACTGTGTGGCCTTGGGCAAGCCACTCAATCCCATTTGCCTTACATAAAACCTAAAAAAAAAAAAAGTATGCTCTGATTTGCATTCAGATTCCCATTAATTCTTTCTTTGGAGGTGGATAGCACTTTTCATTTATGAGTTCTTTGGAACTGTCTTAGAGCGTTGTATTATTGAGAATAACTAAGTCATTCATGGTTGAGCATCATTACAATATTGCTGTTATTGTGTATGATGTTCTAATTCATCTTAATTCACTGTGCATCAGTTCATGTAGTCCTTCTAGGTTTTTCTAAAACCATCCTGCTCCTCATTTCTTATAGCACTATAGTATTCCATCACAATTATATACCACAACTTGTTTGACCATTCCCCAGTTGATGGACATCCTCAGAAGTTCCAATTCTTTCCCACCATAAAAAGAATGCTATAAATATTTTTTTAATCTCTATGGAATATAGACCAGTACTGCTGTTGTTGTTATGCACAATTGTAGAGCCTTTTGGGCACAGTTCCAAATTACTCTCTAGAATGGTTGGATCCATTCACAACACCACAAATAGTGTGTTAGTGTCCCGGTTTTCCCATATTCTCTTCAACATTTGTCATTTTCCTTTTTTGTCATGGTAGCCAATTTGGTAGATGTGAGGTGGTACCTTAGAATTATTTTAATTTGCATTGCTCTAATGAGTAGTGATTTAGAGCATTTTTGTTATTTGACTATAAATAATTTGAATTTTTTCTTCTGAAAACTGCTATTCATATCCTTTATCTGTTTATAACTGAGGAATTACTTGTAGCCTTATAAATTTGACTCAGTTCTTTGTATTTTTAGAAATGAAGCCTTTATCAGAGAAACTTGCAATTAAAACTTTTTTTTCAGTTTTCTGCTTTCCTTCTAATCTTAGTTGCATTGGTTTTGTTTGTAAAAAATCTTTTTGTTTAATGCAATCAAAATTATCCTTCTTATATCTCATAATACTCTCTACTTCTAGTTTGATCATAATTTTTTTAATCCATAGATAAAACAGGTAAACTTGTATACTTGCCTAATTTGCTTATGATACCATCCTTTATATTTAGATCATGTATCCATTTTGACCTCATCTTGATATATGGTGTGATATGTAAGACTATACCTATTTTCTTCCAAACTGATTTCTAGTTTTCCCAATAGTTTATGTTGCATTGTGAATTCTTGTTCCAAAAGTTGGATCTTTAGACTTACCAAACATTAGATTACCATGGTCGTTTATTACTGGGTACTAAGTACCTAATCTATTCCACTGATTCACTGCTCAATTTCTTAGCCATACCAGATTGGTTTCTTTTAAGGTTTTTGCAAGGCAGTGGGGTTAAGTGACTTGCCCAAGGCCACACAGCTGGGTAATTTAAGTGTCTGAGGCTGGATTTGAACTCAGGTACTCCTGACTCCAGGGCCAGTGCTCCATTCACTGAGCCACTTAGCTGCCCCATTACCAGATTGTTTTGATGATTACCACTTTGTAATACATTTTGAGATCTGGTATAGCTTAGCTACTACCTTCCACATTCTTTTTTCTTTGAATCCCTTGATAATCTTGAATAAAAGATTTGACCTTTGTTCTTCCAGATGAATTTTTTTTATCATTTTTTTCTAGCTTTATAAAATTATTTTCTGGTAGTGTGATTGTTTGGCATTGAAGAAATAAATTAATTTAGGAATAATTGTCATTTTTATTGTATTGACTCAGCCTACCCAAGCATTTAATATTTTTCCATTTGTTTAGATCTAACTTTATTTGTGTAAAAAGTGTTTTGCAATTGTGCTTATAGTTCCTGGATTTCCCTTGTTAGATAGATTCCCAAGTATATTATAATGTATATATTTTTTTAAATGGAATTTCTCTTTATATCTCTTGCTATTTGATTTGGTTGATTATACATAAAAATGCTGATGATTTCTGTTGTGTTTCGAAACTGTATATTTTGGATGGATTATTGTTAACATACCTATGAACAAATCATGTTTCTAGCACTAAGGACTATGAAAGTTCACTTCTGAGTGTCAAAAACTAAGGTTATAAGTGTAGGGTATCTGTGGACCAAACTTCAGAAGTTGAACATGGTCAAGGGGGGGGAAGCTATAAGGTGGGAGATCAGCTATTATTTTCATAAAATCATGGGAAGTAAGAGTTGGAAAGGAAATTAAAAGCTGACTAGTCTTGTCCTTTCCCTATTGGGGAAACTGAGGTCAAGAAAATGGATATGACTGTTCTCAGAAAGCAGAAATATCAGTGTTCAGCTTCTGCAAATAATTATGATTCTCATTCAGATTCCAGGGCAGAAGAAAGTGAGAGAAAGGTAGAGGGAGGATGGAAGAAATTGGGACAATGAGGAATAATGTCAGTCAACAATCAAGGAGTTATTGGTAGGGGTAGAGAGGTCATATTATAATGAAAGACAGAAAATTGAAATCTAGTTGTCTGGTTCAATTAAACCAAACAGTATGAATTAAACTGAAATTAAACTCAGACTTTTCTTCCCAGAATATTTGAATATCACAAAAACAATATTTTAAGACACTGCTGAGTTAAGCTGTTTTCATCTACAAATTCAGGCTCAGAAATGTATTTCATGGGTATCCCTAAAGAGTTGTATTTTGCATGTTCTTCCTCCCTAGAGATGGAAATATTCATAGATACACACACACACACACACACACACACACACACACACACACACCACACACACACCACCCCCCACCCAGTATCCTCACTGGTAACCAGTTCTCAAGTCTGAGTTGCTCTAGTCACCTCAGTACTGACATCTTTGGTCAGCCTTAAGCTTCATCCAGTCCCACAATTCTATCTCTACTGAAAGTACTTTGTAGATAGTCGTGATTGTCTTCTATTCCTAGTAAACACAAAATGGTGGATACACTGTTGCAGGAGGAGATAGGGACATTCTTGAAGTTCGAGGCTGAATTGGCTTCTGTATTGGAAGTGGGGGCTAAGTCAGGGCAGCAAGGCCTAGGGGGAGGAAGGCCAAAGTCAAAGAGTGAGTTCCCATTATCATACTAGTTCATCTGGTTTAGGATATGAAGATCAAAACCTTGGTGGAGATCAATCTCATCAAGGAGTCTGGGGTCCACACTGAAAGATGAGGCTCTAAGGGTGGAGGGGTAGAGGGGAAGGGGGAAGAAGTCAGGAAAGGTAGGAAGAGGTTAGATTATGAAGAACTTTGAATGCCAAACTCAAGATTTTTCATTTAAATTCTAAAAGTGTTAGAAATTATAAACTGTATGCTTTATGGTAATCAATTTGACAAGTGAGTGGGGAATGGACTCTTTGGGGGAGAGAGGTTCTAAGGTAAGTTTTCCAAGGAAGTGGCTACAGCTTTTTGTAATGCTATCATCCTGACTGAGCTGTCCTTCATTCCTATAAGATATGATTCTGCTGGAACAAGGCTGCCAAGCCTCACAGTGCTCAGCACGGTCTCTGGGCATGTCTGGTTGCTATCCCTAGGGATACTGGATTTGTCTGAGCTTCTCTGCCTCAGAAGTTACTGATAATGGTTGGAATTGATGACTGCTACAGTTGTGCTAGGGGACCGTACTCTCACTCGGGCAACTTTTCTAAAACAATCTTTGATGTCATCTCTAAAGCCTGTTACCACCTAATTCCAGACATATGTAAGGCGACTGTATTTACTAAATCTTGAATTTTGAGAATCACCTTCTATTTTGTAAAGATTGATGTTTGAATATCTAGCCAAGGAATCTAGGCAGCAGCTGTGGTTGCCAAAAAGGGAAAAAAAGGGAAAACAAAGAAGAAAGGAAGAAAAGGAGAGAGGAGGAAATCAGGGAAGGAGGAAGGGGAGAGGAGGGTAGGAAGGACTGTCCCCCAGTACTAGAGGTTGGGATGATCCATCCCTACTTCCTCTTAATAAATCATGGATCTGTCATTCATCTATGCCTGTTTTAAAGATCTTTAGCTCAAAGGAGATAATATCTACGAATGTCAAACCATTGCATTATAGAAAGGTTAGCTTACTGATGTTATGACTATTGCTATTGTCTTCTTAGCTGGCATGTACTATTTCTTGGAATAACTAGAGCCATCACTGTACTTCCTCCTGGGTAAAATAGAACAGTCTTTTATTTGATCTAAATTTACCTTTCTCAGACTCCAAGAGGGCCTCCTCCAGTTCTAGTATCTGGGATTTAGTAAAGTTACATTTCAGTCTCTCCATCCCCTTCATGATTTATTGACAATAGTCACACCTGCTGGGATTTAGCTGTTTCATCCCCTGTAGTCCTAGGGATTGATTGTTTAGAGTCTGCCTCCCTTAGGGATTAATAGCTCAGTGAGATATGTCAAGGAAAAATATAGATAGTATAGTTTCTTCAGTTGCTGTTTACCAGATGCTGCAATCAGAAGAGGGTGTGTTCCAAAGACACATCCAAATAGAGTAATGGGTGGGTAGTGTGTGGGTCCAGAAGTCTTGCAGAGCCTCTTCAGAGGAGATCCTTTGGGACAAATATTATGCATTGGTCTTGAACTGTTCTCAGTGGCATATCCTCCTATTTTCATGTGTTTATAGAATGACTCTCTCACCCACCCAAGTGAAAGGCAGTCTGACTTTAATGTGCAATTTTTGATGGGCTAGTGGTGATGTGTCATAGATATCTCCAGACTGTAATGTCCTACAGAGGAAGAATGGTCATGTGATAAATCAATCTTAAGTCAGTAGCCCTGAGCTACTAGGGCAGTGCTTTTGCAATTTATAATCTCATTAGATGTCCTTGGGGAGAAAAAGAGATATCTCTCTCTCCTCTGTCCTCTATGCAGCATTACTTTAATTTTATACTTCCTTGAATCTAGAGGTCACTAAGGAAATATTTTCTAAGTAAATAATTGGTGAAGTGAGATGCTTGGATGGAAGAGACTTGATCATATTAGGCAGTTGAGTTTCTTAGTAGAAATTGACTCTGATTAGCCTTCTGTAATCTTAAGCATGAGACATAATGAGGATGTGAGCAGATCTAGACATGACCTGCCTGGGAAGTAGCTGCTCTTCTCTCTTAAGGAGAGTAAATATGCATGCATGGTAAATAGAAAAGAAAGTTAATGCCATTGATTTTCTTTTTCTGTTGCATCACATGGGCAACAAGGACTTGGGATAATAAATCTTCTCCTGTTACATTAGGAATGTAAGTAGGGGACGGATGATGATATTGACCAACCATTAGACATATACTTTGAATTATTTTTCCACTGCTCATCAGTGAAGCAGAATATCTTTACAGAATGCTTTCCATGTGGTCCACAGTGGGCCAGGCACTGTGGGGGAGACGTGAGAAGAGATAGAGCAGTCCCTGCTCTCAAAAGGCTTGTAGTCTAGTTGACAAAGAAAAGAAATCAGTGCGTGCAATTATTAGAGAATAGTATGAGATATAGTGTGTGGTTAAAGGATTTGGAATAAGGAATGAAGCAGAAGAGGTCATTCTTGGCATCATCTTTTAAGTAAGGACATTGATAAACAGAAGAGCTTTTCGAAGGAGGCATCCAAGGTAATAAGGGAATTGGAGACTCAAATAATTAAGTCTGAAGAAGAAAAGATGTGACAAGTTGTCACATCTCATGTGGAAGAGAGATTAGGCTTATTCTTCTTGACCCCCAAAGGATATATCTAGGAATATTATCTGGTAATTTCAGGGAGTCAGATTAAGGCTCAATATAGTAAGAATTTTGCAACAGTTATTCATATTTGAAGTAGAATCAGCTCACATGGGTAGCAGTGACTTTGCCCTGCATGGAGGCCTTCAGATGAAGATTGAATGACTCCTTGTCAGGGCTATTGTAGAAAGGATCCTTGTTTAAGTATGGATTGGAGTGGATGACCACTGAGATCCCTTCCAATTCTGTGACTCTATGACAAGAAATTGGAATAATTTTGTAAGACATTATGAAGAAAATGGGATTTAAGTTGGTTCTTGAAGGATTGGTAGAATTTGGATGGGGATGGGACAAAGGTAGGACAGTTAAGAGACCAAGATGACTGAACCAGTACAGATTGCTATGTAGAGGAAGACTTCAAAGGTTGGGATCATAATGGGAATGTCACTTTGAAGCATTCCACTTCCATTTCTAGTCTCTTTCGTGATCAGTGGCCCCCATTTCCAAGATGACTAGTTTGTCTTGGGCTAGATATATAATCTGAGATGTGCTTCATAAGAGGATCACAGAATGTCAGAATTGGAAGGGACCTCTGAGGCCATCTAGTTCAATTCTTCAGCAACAATCCCTTCACTAGCCTACTCCACAAGTGGTCATCCAAAAGTTTTCTGACTTATAATAAAGGGATACTCATTACTGCCAAAGACAGCTCAAATTGTTGGCAAGTTGTTATTGATGATGATGATGATGATCTTCCCCCTCCTCTTCTTTCTCCTTCTCCTTCTTGTCACACCTATATTTGCCTTTTCTAAAATTCATACCCCTTGTTGTTAGTTCTGTCCTTTGGAATCAAACAAATCAGGTACAACTAAACCTATGATGTAGGTACCATTAGAATTGGTTTCTGTACACAGAGACCAGTGCATATCTAGTCAGGATACAGAATATGGCCAATGGTTTGATGTTTTTTTCTCATAGGTGCCCGTTTCAAATTATCGAAACCCAATCTTAGACCTGGCTGCTTATGATCAACAAGGCCGTCGATTTGACAACTTCAGTTCCTTGAACATCAAATGGGAGTCCACTAAACCTTCTCTGGCCAGCATTGAACCCAGTCTGCCAATGCAACTGATACTGAAAGATGATGGGAGTGGCCAAAAGAAGCTTCATGGTAAGGATTCAGTATAGGTTGTGGATTGTTTAATGGAGGCATAATTCAGTGTCATGATATGGAGGACTCTTTCTTTTGCTTATGGTAGTACTGGAAAAAAATGTGATTAAAAGAGTTTTTTAAGTCTCTGGATATAAATGAAGAATTTCATAGTGTTTCAACTGTTTTCTTTCTCTACACAATTATGGACCTAGTTCATTGTCTATCTGCAGACCCTGTCCTAAACATATATAGAGAGATGATATGACTTATGACAATACTACTCAATTAAAATTGCTCTCTTCAATGTTAGAAAAAAGTCTCTGGATATAAATAGATAGAATTTTGAGCTATCTTCATTTTTAAGATGAGATTGAGGGTTGTTACCCTAGGGGTTCTACTTTAATACTTTTTTTTCCTCTCTTATGCCAGGCTTGCAGACTGTCTCAGTTTACCATGAATCAGGAACCACAGCAATTTCTGCTACAGCTGTCGGCTACCATCATTCTCATCTCAGTGCAGCCAAAATACAGCTTCCGGTATGGGATGGAGTGAAAAAAAGGGAGGAAGGTCCAGGGGATCATATATTTATTTTTTGCCCTCTATTTGGGTCCTAAGCTGTACCCTTGTTTCCCTAGTTTCAAAGGTTCAGAGCATTTGGGAAGTGGGGAAAGCTTTCTCTCTCATTTAAATTAATTTTCAAATATTTACTTCTTTATAAATAGCTTCTTTATGATTATCACTGTGCCTGGTGCCAAGAGGGGAATCAGAGCAGTGAGTTCTTAGGTTCCTAGATCAGGAGCTAAAAGGAAAGGACCTTAGAGATTAGTTAGTCTGCCTTCACTCCTCAACACCTACCTCCTTTTATAGAAGAAGAAACAGACCTCGAAGTGATTTGCACAAGATCACAAAGGTGGTAAATATAGGAGGTGGGATTTGAACTCAAGTCCTCTGACTCCTGAGGCAATGCTGTGCCCTCTGGGCCATGCTGTTTTAAAACTATAAAGGTAACTTTTGGGGGACAATGAGATGTATACATAATCTGAAATAGGTAGCAGTGTAAAACAGGATCTAGTTAAAAGTTAGGGGGAAGGGAGATTGTTAGAAGAAGCTGCCAATGTGGTCTTTGACCTGCAGTGATGTCTGTATGTCCAATGAGTCAGAAAAGTCTTCCTGAAAATAGCATGTTTTGAATTTGGCCCTGAAGGGTGCATAGGATTGAGATAGATAGAGAGGTTGGGGAAGGAAACTCTAAAATTTGAGAAATGACACGAAGGAATGAGGGTTGTGTACAAAGGGGAAAGTAAAAAGACAAGTTTGGCTGGAACAAGAATTACATAGGAAGTGGTTGGAAATAACATTAGATAAATAAATTAGGTCGGGGGCAGCTAGGTGGTGCAGTGGATAAAGTACTGGCCCTGGAGTCAGGAGGACCTGAGTTTAAATCCAGCCTCAGACACTTAATAATTGCCTAGCTGTGTGACCTTGAGCAAGTCACTTAACCCCATTCATTGCCTTAAAATAGAAAAAAAAATTTTAAATTTAAAATGAAAATAAAATATGTCAAATCATGGGGTCCCTTAAATGCCAAACAGAAGAGTCAGGATCTGATCTCATAGATAATAGGGAGCCATTATCAGTTCTTGAGATAGTATTTGTTGGAGGGACCACTTCATGATCCTTTGTGGCAAAGTCATTCCTAAATCTGGAGAGTGTTAGCTGTTTGGACACTGAGGGGACAGAATTATATCTTGTCTGGTTAATGTAGCATCTGATGTATTGGTTTGTTTGTTCTCTCTTTGGATTGGGAGCCCTGCCAACCATTGTGCCCAGGGGAAGCCACCATGTGCTTGGTACAGCCACTCTGGGGGAGAGGCAGGAGACTTGCCACTGTCCCCAGACAGAACAGCACTGATCAACCCAGAAGTGACCATGTGCCTTATCCATTCCACACCTTCCCCAGAGTAGGTCTCATTAGGGACATGGTTATTCTTGGCCCATCCTATAGAACTCAATCACAGGATCCTTCCTCACTTGAGGATGGCGGGCGGGGGGGGGGGGGGTGTTCTTGTACTGCCCCACACTGAGCAGGGACTTGGGGGGAGGCAACAATGGAACTGAAGAAGAAAAGGACCAATTCTTATTCAACCATTGAGACCCAAGGCAGAGCATTTTATGATGAAATGTCCAAATCATTGGTGCAAGCATGTTTACAAAGTTCATGGAAGGAGAATAATAATACCTAGCATTAAAGTAGTGCTTTAAGATTTGCAATAGGTGCTATTATTATTCCCATTTTATAGGAGAGGAAACTGAGTCCTATAGCAGTGAAGGGATTTGCCCAGGACCATGTCTGGAGAGTGTCTTCTTTGAACTTAAGTCTTTGGGACTCTAGGTCCACCTCGTAATCCCCTTCGCCACCTAGTGGCCATTGATAGAAGACCATTTGAGGGGCTGGTATTCTCAGAAGAACTAAGACAGGAGTTAGTTGAGATAGTCCGATTAATTTTCATTTAATTCAGTAAATCTTTAAATACACAGTTATTAAGGACCTACAATATGCTAGATGCTGTAGTAGATATTGAGGATACAAAAGCCAAAATGGAAAAAAGTTAAAATTCGTATAGGTAAAGACAGCATGGATGCAGTTGATAAAATGCATTCTATGGAGGGATAGGTACTGGAACTGTGGTTTTACTGGTATAAGTATCCTCCAGGAAGCAAACTCCCTCTGCCAATACCAGTCAGTCCCTTCTCTGTAACTTAGTCCTAGAGAGTGGATTGGAGCATTGAGAGGGTAAGTGGATCTGGCCCAGAGTAAATACAAAGGACTGTTTGGGGAAAGGGATAGAGGGGCTGCTAGTACTACTTTGGAAAAGATCAAAGGTCTTTGGACAGGAGTTAGTGATTCTCAGAGGCTGTCTTGACTTCCAGGATAAGGGAATATGAATTTTTATTTGACAAAGAATGACATGCTAAAAGTGATGTTATAGGAATATTGATTTGGTGCTGATGTGGATAAAAGAGACTACAGACAACAAGACAACTTTGGATGCTGATGTATTATCTAGTAGGGAGGGTGGTGATGATGAAAACCTGGATATGGAGAGTATGGATAAGATGAGATGGTATTCATTGGAGTTGTGGTAGTAGCCTGCTTTGGCCACGGTTTCATAGACTACCTTATTTGAAAGGTGCTAGTCTACTGACTGTCTCCTTCTCTCATAAGTACTTTTCTATAGCAGCCTAATATAGTTTTGTTTTAATACCAACACTAAGCTCCATACCACAACAAACAGAAGAGAACCTGAGAAGAGCACATTTTGCTTTTGGTTCTGTTGTCAGGTCAGCATTTAGGCCTGGAGCCCGGACCTCACTAGCCAGCCATTTGATTTCATTTCAGCCTCTGGACTTAGGACTCGACTTAGCCTATAGTTGCATTTTCCTTTTTTTAATCCAGCCAGAGTGAAATCATGGCTCCAGAGGGAAAGCCAGAGAGGGGCAGCAGAGACAGATCAGACATCTCCTCACAAATAGGTCAGACTTCCAGCCTCACCACTGAAATATCAGTTCTGTTGTTGCCCATCCCTGTGCCTATGAATGGCAGGGTTACTCCTGGAAGTGAAATGAGGTCATGAAGAGGAAGAACTTCCACTGTGGAGAAAACCTCCTTATTGCCCTTGCCTTCCCTCTTTTTCTCCCTTTATCCCTCCCCTCAGCCCTGGACAGTCTCAGAACCCATTTGGGGCAGCCAGTGGGAATATTCTATTCTCTTACCTTCTCCTCACCTATGTTGCTCCAGAATCTATGATGGATGACCAGACAGGAGGAACATTGCTCCTGGGAGCACCTTGCCCCCCTTTTTTCCTTCTCTTTGCCTGGGCTGCTTGACTGCTCACAGAACTTAAATGAGATAGAATTCAACAACTGCGTTCCTTCTGATGAGGTGAAGGACCCCCAAGGCATTCTTCTCTGCTCTACCACTTCTTAAGATCCTTCAGACCTTCCTTCTCATCTTCCCTGTCTCTACCCTGTAGTCCCTTGGCTCTGTCATCTTACTACTTAAGTAACTTCAAGACCCTCTAACTTTTTCACTTGCCTCACCCCAGCACCTTCAAGTGTTCCAGGCTTTCTGTCTGCCCTAAAGCTGGACTTTTTTCTATATGTTGTCTAATCCAATTAAAACTTGAATTTCTTTAGGGTTCCTTTTTAGCTCCAGTTAGAACAAAGATTGTTTCCTTTTCCTATTTGTATCTTCAATACTTAGCAAAGAGCTTGGAAGTTAGTGAACATTTAATAAATGCTTTTTCTTCATTCATTCCATTTAGGTGTTTTAGGCAGGAAAGCACCCATAATCTTCAGGGTGTAATAGGCCATCCATAAAGTAGAAGATGCACTTGAGACCAGAAAGACTTGAATTTGGATTCCAGCTCTTATATTGACTAACTGAATGATTTAGGCCAAGTAATTTAGCTTCTCTGGGACTCAGTTTCCTCATCTATAATACTTCACTGCATCTTCACAAGAATATCTTAAGGAAAGTACTTTGTAAACTGCTAAGTGCTGTATAATGTGAATTGTTATTACGTAATCATCAATGTGGAGTCCACAAGAGAAACTAAAGAACTGAGGCAAAAAATTCTAAATTTGGAGCTTGAAGGGATTTAGTGCTTCTGAGGGAAGAGGACAAGCCCCCTCATTTTGCAGATAGGGCAACAAAGAACTAAGGATAGTAAATGATTCATCCAAGGTATTTGAATCTAGGACCTGCAATTCTACAGCCCATACTCTTTCCATTGAACCACATTGCATTTGGACCCCTTAAACAGCATCCTGGGGAATGACTATATCTGCAGTCCATGGAAATCAAGTTGATAGAACTGTCCTTTGGCACAGAATATGCCTTGCAATCCTCGTTAGCATGCCCCATTAAAACTTAAGAGGTTATTTCTTTGTGGTTGTTTCCCTCTGTCTTTCATGAGTTATTTTACCCTTTTCAGTATGAACCTCTTGTACCTGTCTCAGCAACCATTGAGCTGATTCTTGTGGAAGATGTGAAAGTGACACCCCATGATATAACTATCTACAACCATCCTAATGTTCAGGTAAATTGGCTTTTTTTCTCGTCCACTTGTATTTATATGGAAAGGATGAAAACTCCAGCCTCTTATTTTATAATCAGGGTGCTTCTATCAAATGAGGCTCTCTGAATGATAGTGCCATCTGCTCTTCTGATTCTCTTATATGACTTCATCATATAGGCTGAACTCTTCATTAAAGAAGGCTCTGGGTACTTTTTCATCAACACCAGCATCACAAACATCGTCAAAGTATCTTATCAAGAAACTCGAGGCATTGCAATGGTAAGTGGAAGGAGTTTCTAATAAAGTTATTGTAATTCTTGTGTAGTGACAATTGCGTGGTTTTATGTGTAAGTTTAGAGAAGAATATGAGTTATATAATGCTAAAATTGGGAGTGATCTTAAAAGGGGGAAATGACTCACCCAAGGTCATACAGTTCCAGCGCTAGGTCTGCCTCTCAACCCTCAGTCTTCTATACTTTCTTCTGTCATGCAAGCTTTTCACTTTATAGATGAGAAAATCGACCCCCAGAGAGTTTTGACTTGTCTAAAAGTACATGCATGCCTAGACTGTTTGGGGTTTGTTTGTTTTGTTTTAAAGAGCATATAGCTAGTTGATAGCTGAGTTAGGCACCCTGCTCCCCTCATTCTAAGTCTTATAATTTTTTCTTATCTCTCTGCCACTTAATTAATTTTGTGATTCTGCATTTATCTAAGAATACCTTACTTAAAGACATTAAAGAAAATAGGAAGTTAATTGTATTCTGTTATTTAGTTCCCTCTGTTGAAGGTTGCTTTGGGTACTGACCACAGTCATGTTCTATGGATGGTGCCAAAGTCACAGTCTTCCACTTTTCTTCTCCCTGGGGAAACATTGGCCCAAATCCTGATTGTTAATGGCTCCTCCTGTGACTGTCACCCATAAATCATAGCAAAGAAAAACATTCATTCTGCTCTTTGGAACAA
Organism: Macrotis lagotis; assembly: GCF_037893015.1. NCBI lineage: Eukaryota > Metazoa > Chordata > Mammalia > Peramelemorphia > Peramelidae > Macrotis > Macrotis lagotis. Next base: position 131,620,429 of record NC_133665.1, read on the forward strand.
ATGGTCATTGTTGAAAAGAAAATGTTGGAGGTTTGGATAGCCTGTCTCTTGGTGCTTCCTATTTCAAAAACATATTCCATTGCTCTTCTTCCTACTGAGTAAATGAGCTCTCTTTTGCTGACCTCTTCTTATCCCCAACCCCCCAAAAAAGTTTTAAAAAAAATCCTAAGTAATTCTGAAAGCTAAAAATGAACCTTATTTTTTCTTTCTCCTTAAGATGAAAAAACAAAAAAGAAATCTACGCAGCAAGAAGGCAAATGTTTCAGATTGTTAGGAAATTGCTTAATATTATTATTAGGAATAATATAAAAATAAATATATAATAGGAGGACAATAAATATTTGTTAGTTGATTTCTTATTGCTTTGTCATACTGTGGGTGACTGTGTATAACTCTTAACTCTTAGCTCTATAGAGGGAACTTGGGAACTCTCAATATATGAGAGATCAGAGAGATGGAGCAGTCTCAGAGGAGCATGTGAAACTTAATACATTGGCTGGTGGTTGTTTGCTGAGTAACGCTAGCTTTCTTGATCAAGATTCTTAGAAACTGGCTAAAGATTAAAAAAAGCCCAAAGAGTTGTATTGATTCATTGAAGATATTGATATAAAGTAACCTCACCAGAATAGACTTCTTGTATTTAGAATGCTAGTCTTATAAGGAGAGGAAAAGATTGTGAAATCCTATTTTCCTCCCAAATCACCATGAAATTATTGATTATGTACTTTTAGGGAGAAAAAAAGTTTTGCTTTGTTAATTCCTGGAAAGAATTAGCAGAGACTTGACCTGCTTGTCTAACCTTTCCAGAGGGAGTAGGGGAAAGAGAGGAAGCTAGAAGAATCTTTATTGAAAAGTTTTTTCATATTGACACTGATAGAAACTTGAAAAAGTAGAGACCTGTTCTCAAATCTTGACCTGGATATACCATATTTAAGTAAATTCCCCTGGTGACTACCAGTCAGTTCTCCCAATGGGTGGATAGGTAGCATAGTCAATAAAGCATTTTACTTGGAGGAAAATCTGAATTCTAATCCTATTACTAACTGGATTACTACCTGAGCAATCACTTGACCTCCCGGTGTCTCAGTTTCTTCAACTGTAAAGTGGGGATAATAATAAAACCTATCTCTTGGGGTTGTTATACAAATGAGATATGTATATAAAGTACTTTGTAAACTTTAAAGTCCTATATAAAGCTATTTTAATAATTAATTGTATAGGATTCATTACTTATAATGACTTGTATCCACTAAACTGAAAATATTTTAGAACAATATATTGAAAACATTTCTAAAGACACAAATTATCCTATACTTTTTAAATAATAATCACTTATATTTTATAAGACTTTTAGTTTTTCAAATTACTTTGACATATACTTTTGCATGTCATTTGATCCACAATCCTCTGACTAGGTTTGGAAAGGTATTATTATCCCTAATTTACAGATAGCGAAAAATAAGCTCCACCAAGAGGTTCTGTGATTTGCCAAAGATCACAAAAAATCCATAGTAGAATCAATTTCTCATTCCTTTCCTGTCATTCTTTCTATCACCAAATTGTTCAATCATTTTTCAGTCAAGTCCAACTCTTTGTGACCCCAAAAGGATTATATTTTTTTTTTGTGACAAACCATTTCCTTCTCCAGCTTATTTTTTAGAGATGAAGAACTGAAGAAAGCAGGTTAAGTGACTTTTCCAGTATATCTGAAACTAGATTTGCATTCCAAGGCTAGCTAGCACCCTATCCACTGTGCCACCTAGTTACCTTTCTATCATGTTGTGAGAGATACAACTCTTCTCTTTTTTGTCAGTAGGAACTGTGTGTGTGTGTGTGTGTGTGTGTGTGTGTGTGTGTGTGTGTGTGTGTGTGTGTGTGTTGCTTATTCAGTAAGCCTATGGAAATTTCCTTTACTGGGAAAGATTCTTTCCTTTACTGGGAAAGATTCAGTCATTGCTGCTGAAGACAACTATTGCAGACAGATGGACTGATGCTTGTAGTTGATTAGAGAAACCCCAATTTTGAACTGGTCCCAAGTGTGGCTGGAGAGGTATGTCTGTGTATTTCTCTTGAGTCATCTTGATAGTTCTCCATGGAAGTCTGACCAGATAGATGCTAGTCAAGTCAGAATGAGATTATTTAGCACCAGAAACTCTTTTGGTCAGATTTGCAGTAGCTGATATAAAATTCTTATTCTCTATAACTGCATCTATACTCTTTAAGTTTACTTTTACCTTGCTTTCTTTAAGGCTGTAAATACTAGTGAAATAATTTTTAAATACCTTCTCTCATTAGGTAAGGTTATATGAAAGTATGGCCATCCGTGCTTAGGGTTAGATTAAGACAGACAATAATGAAGGAAATACAAAAGAGACTTCATCCTGCATATTTGGGGGTAGTCAGGAACAATCAAATTTAGCAAAGCATAAAAGCATGAGTGTTCCCAAGTAAGACCAGAACCTGCCTGGTTTCTTTTTTTCCTTGAGGATCCTAGTTTCTTCAAATATCATATTGCCATCAATTCTTTATTTCTATTCTTTATACTATTTTTTAACTCCAAAATAGCAAGTTACCACCATCCTGCCCCCTGCCCCTAGAGAAGATTTGACACTGGTCAAAGAGATTCCGCTGTTCTGAACTAAGGCTTGTTTTCTTCCCAATGAATACATTGCCAGGTAATTCAGTGGTAGAATACAGTGTGTCACACATTATTTCAGTACTATGTCCCTTTTGTCTCCATGTTTTATCTTTCATCCTTTACCAGTCACTCTGGCTGTGTCCCATAAGCCCATAAGATCACATTAGGAGAAGGAAGATCTTTACACTAGATAGTATTATAACTGAACATGGAAATTCTGTGAGATGGCTTTTGCCACTTCCACAAAATAAGGAATGTATTTTTTTCCCACATGGTGTTGATAATCTGTCACAAGTCCTAACAGCTTCTTTCCTTGGTTGTTTTTGAAGGTAGCTTACATGTTTTCTTGGCATTTTCAGGAGCTAATTAACAGTGTTCTCATTTCCCTTAATCACAGAGACAAGCATGCCTACAACAACTCTTCAATTAGCTTGAAGAAAATGTCTTTCTTACTTTCTACCAACATATACACACAACCTACATTGTGAATTTCTTTAGACTTCTGAAACCACGTGGAAGAGTATAAAGAGTCAGAAATAAAGAGTCTGATTCTAAAGTCATGGCTTTGTCTTGTTTAATTAGCATTGTGGCCTTGTCTAAGTTTCTCTGAGATTCAATTTTCTTATCTAAAAATAGAGTGAGAATTAGCCTAAGCCCTTTCTACCTGTAAGAATCTATGAACTTGTGAAAATAAACCATATAAACATTGTTAAAGATCTTTGTGTATATGTATGGAAGAGGTCACTGAGTATTCTTTACTGCTGTAATAGAAATTCCCAACTAGTGAAAATACCAAAATTCTTTTGGGAGACTAGAAAGATTAATTGAATCATACATCATCAAAACTAGAAAGAGATATTAGAACATAGGATGTTACAGGGAAGAAAGACCATACAATAAGAATGTCAGAGCTGGGAGGAAACATAGGGTTTTTAATATCAGAATGGTAAAAGGACCTTAGAACACAAAATGTCAGAAGTGAAAGAAACCTTGGAATATAGAACAACAAAATTAAAAAATAATAATCCTTCCCCTGCTCAAAAAAAGAAAATCACTTTTGAAGACAGAATGGCAAAGAGCTGAAATGCCATCAATTCAATTACAGTGATGTGGTTAGAAACCACAAATTACTTTTATCTTTGTTGTATTGTATTTTTATTTATTTTGGTAAATATTTCCCAAATACATATTTTAATTTAATTTATTTTTTCCAATTACATGTAAAAATGGTTTTCAATATTGATTTTTTTTGCAAGATTTTGACTTCCACATTTTTCTGCCTTTCTCTCTTCCCTCCCTCCTCCTCATGATAGGGAGTAATCTGCTATCAGTTAAATGTGAAAAAATCATCCCAATTGCATTTTAATCTCTTTTGGCAAACTTTGAGTTTGACACTTCTACCTTAGAATATAGAACTTTAGGTGGCACAGTGGATAGAGCACCGGCTCTGGAGTCAGGAGGACCTGAGTTCAAATTCAGCCTTAGACATTTAACAATCACCTGGTTGTATGGCCTTGGGCAAGTCACTTAACCTCATTGCCTTAAATTAAAAAAAAATTAGATTAGAATATAGAACCTTAGAAGATGAAGTGGTAGGGCTAGGCAAGAATCTTAGAATACAGATTGTTTAAATTGGAAGGGGGACCTAGGGGAAAACACCAAAAAATTAAATTCAAGAGGGAAAATTTAAGGTCATAAACAAGGTCTAGATGATTGATGGTGGAACTGAAATTTGAACACAGATTTTCAGATTCTCATTCCAGTGCTTTTCCCACTTTGGCATGCTTGCTTGACTTCTGGGATTACCTTCCTTTGTCATCAGTGATCATTGTTAATATCTTATTATTTTGTCAGAGGCAGCATGGCATAGTGGATAGAGAGCTGGCTTCACATTCAGTGAGACCTGTCTCTGACCCATTTTGACCCTATGACTGGGAAATTATTTAACCAACCAGCACTCTAGACAACTTTTTTTTCTAGACAACTTTTTAAAATATCTGTTTTGCTGAAAAGGTACCAAACAACTTTGGTTGAATGTCCCCTAAACTAATGAAATCACCGCTCAGTCCCTATCCCTATTGTTTGTTGAAGAAAATTTATAACTGATTCAGGCCTAAATTTTCTTTCCAAAATGGAGTTCTATCCAGTGACGTTGTTTCTAATTTAAAAAAAAAAAGCCTTAGAAGCTGAAAATTGTGTAATTATTGAGTGATTTTGCATAATAACTTAGCTTTAATCTTAGTCTCCACCCAGAGAAAACCTTCTCAGCAATTCTAAGGGTGCTGGATGAGCTATTGTTCATGCCAAGGCCAAGACCTTTCTGACTCGGGGTTATTTTCATATAAACACAACACGAGCTCCAGGCGGTAGATTGCCCATCGGACTAGAAAATGCAGAAGCTGTGCCTGGTCTTATCCCCTACAGATTTCTGAAGACTGCTAAGTAGTGACGTCAGAGTCAGACTTTTATCTGCACTGAAGCTCTTGTGCTATCATGCAAGATTTATGAGAACACCGAAGGAGTTCAGCAATAATACAGAAAACGCAAGCTGATTGCTTCAATGACATTTAACATTTTTTATAGGTGAAGAAATTGGAGCTTCACAATTCGTCTCCAAAGGCTGAATAGCAAGGGGGCAGGTTGGAAGTGTTACTCACTGCCAGGGAAATGGTAGCTGAGATAATTTGGGTAGAACCCTAATAGTGGGGCAAAGGCGTTGGGGTCATAACAGGAATGACGGACTCACCATCTCCATTTTAATCAGCATCTCAGAACTACTCAACTCTACACTTCATTTTGCCTTTTGGATGCAGCATTATTAAACAGTAATAATACATGCATCTTCCATGAAGAGATGACAGGATTTTCCCTCAGGCTTAGTCTTCATAGACATTCTCAGGTGGCACCTTCAACACTTAGAAATTAGAATGCATTCAGAACGATGACTTTTTCCCCCAGATTAAAATTCCTCTGTAAATTAGAAAAAAAAAAATGAATGAGCATAAAGCACCTATCTTCTTGCTACTGCTTACAGAAAGATGGTTTGAAATCCCTTTGCAAAGGAATTACTGTCCTATCCAGAAAGAACAGTTCCTTGTTTTTCATTTTGTGTCTACATTTAAAGTTTGCATAGCTGCTCCCCTGAAAACGAACACCTCCAGTACTTCTCCCACATGGGCCTGTCAGCATTTTAACTCACTTGTGTATTTTGTGTAATTTCAACATGTTCCAATGAGCATCTCTGCATCTGACTGAATTAGTGATGTGGCGGCTTTTGCAATGTCTCAGGAATTGGGTTTTCAAATTATATTTTCAGGGAAAGCACTCGGTCGGGGTTTTTTGGTAATTCTTTTAAAGAAATTTTCTTTCAGAAATGTAATAGGCCCTGGTGAATTTCCCTTGGATAATTCAGAAACCTAATGATATTTGGGCCTGGCTTCTTAGTTTATATTTAATATTGGGTTGCTGTGGTAGGGCTCACATTATTATTTCTTGTGATATGCACTAGGGGACCTTTTCTCATATGTTTTAAACTATTATGTGAAATGATTCTAGGATCATCTGCTGGCTGCATTATTGACTCAACTTGTACTTTCTTTCATCTTGTCAGATGTCCCTGCTAATACCTTAGATTGACTGTTGACACTGGATCTTTCCATTATTGGCACATTTTTAAAAAGCACTTCCTACTGTTCCCTCAGCCTACTGACCTTCCATTAAGGATTTCTTTTCCAAATGACAGTGAGCTGTCTGGTTACGGGGAACAGTTATTTAAGTTAGGACCTTAAGGTGAAAATGAAGGCCTCAGCACACAATGTACAGTTGCCTCAAAAGAAGTCAAACATATTCCTGAGAGTCCTGGGATTTGCCTGTCAAGAAATCTCAACTTGTAGAGTCACAGATCTAGAGGTCAGCTGGAAAGACTTCATCTAAACTCTGAAGACAAAGGAACCATTTGAGTGAGAAAACTTGGAAGTGAGAAGCAGGTAGATTATGAATCAGAGGACCTGTATTTTACTGTTGGCTTGGCCACTTAGTAGTTATGCAATTCTCATGTTGAAGAAGGATAGCTTGACCCCAGAGAGGAGAGCCGGAATTGATAAGAAAGTAGACTTTGACTTTTTATAAAAAACAAAAACAAACAAAAAACTTTATCAATAATGAAAGCTGTCTAAAAATGGAAAGGATTGCTCAACACTAGGAATAATTGACTAGAGACCAGATAACTATTTTGTGGAAATGCCATAGAAGAGATTTATCTTTTATATTGGTGTTGGACTAGATAATCTTCTAACCTTTAGATTCTTAAACTTTGGACAAGACACATTAGTTTATATATCGTTAAAGTTTGGTTGACCAGTATAATCAAGTTTGGTCTCAAAGAAGAGATATACGACTATTCTTCCCACTTTTATTGTCAGAGTATGGGTATAGAACAGTATATATGATATCAGACTTAGTTCATGTATTGATTAATTGCTGAAGTGAGTTTTTCCCTTCATTTTGCTCTTTATTGTAAGTGATGCCTCTTTGAGCATGGATAGGGAGAGAGACATATTAGAAAAAGAAGTGATATAAAAACAAGCTCTTAATCAAGTAAAAGGTTGAATGAGTTGGTTGAGATAATAGCTGAAGTCTCTTCTAGTTCTAAAATAATTGTAATTTTTAGACAATGTTATTTTATTATAGGAAAGGTATATGTTTGGCACAACAGATCACTGTGATCAGGGTTATGGATTAGATAGCATCTATTTTCTCAAAGATAGTAGTCAGTTACATGAAATCAACCATATGGCTAGATGGTTGATCACATAGGTGGTAAAAACAAGAGTTTATGGAATGTTGCATTAGCCACAATGCTGTGGCCTCTTGGGTTGTAATTCTAATAGAAGAAAACTGGAGTCCTTCCTTCTAATTAGAGAACATTAAAAGATGTCTAGAGAATGAACTAAGCAGGGGGAAGAGAGGCAATGACTTCAATGGGGTTTAAATTTTTCACCTTGGTCAGCTCATCTAAAGGCTTCCTTGTGTAGTTGGAGACCCTTGGCCTTCTGCTGAGTGCCAAGTACCAAAACTGATCCATGAGAAAATGGCAAAGTAGTATGGGTTTATCATGGATGGCCTCCCCTAATCCTTATTTTTACATGATCTCTTCCAATCTAATCCAATCCATGCCCTTAGTGTCTCTCAGTCCTTTATAATGACCTTTCTTTTCTGGAAGCTCTATACCTACTTTTCCCATCACAATCTACTGCCATTCTTTTTCTGAATCCCATTCCTGTTTTCTTTCTAAGCTTGGGTTTCCTCATCTATAAAATGGGGTCAACAATACTTATGCTACTTGTAATGAGGATGAAATAAGACATGTTCTGTACTAAACATTTAATTTCATGAAATATAAAGTGCCATTCTAGGATGAGTTCCACCACTTCTGCTAATGAGGTAGCTGGATGGTATAGTGTTTAAATATCAAGATTTGGAGTCAAGAAGAACTGAATTCAAATGCAGCTTCAGACATTTACTCTTTATGTGACAATGGGGAAAGCCACTTAACTTTTCTTAGCCTCAATTTTCATCTACAAAATAAGGAAAAAGTAACTACTTTTCATTGTAGTGAAGATCAAGTGAATATGCGTGTATGTCTATATTGATGAATATAGATATAAATTCACATACATAGCTATAAACTATAAATGGTTAAACAGAATCTTTGTAATCCATAAAAGAAAAGGAAGAGAATGATATAACATAATATAATATAATGATATAATAATGTCTCTTGTATACCTTTATGATAAGCATCATACAGATATTATCTCTTGATCTTTACAACAACCCTGCAACTTGGTACTGTTATTAGCCCCATTTTATAACTGAAGAAACTGAGGCAAACAAAGGTTAAGTAACTTGTATGAGACTGGATTGAATTTAGGTCTTTTTGACTCTAGTGTTCAATGCATTGTGGTACCACCAAGCTTCTAAATAATTTAAGCTATAATTATGATATTAATCTATGGTCATTATAATGCTGTCCAGGGCTAACCTTGCTAAGTATTCTTTTTTATGTGGAATTTATAAGGTTTAGAGTCTCTTGTGATGGTAAATTGAGGAAATATGGCAGGTAGGGTGACATCTGGATTAAACTTTCATAAGTTGATGGGTAAACTGGGCTGGATGAGATAGCCCTGATCTGTGAGTTGTTACTTGTCCATGATAGAAGAAAGAAATTATTTATTTGGAAAGGATAGAAGCTTTGCAGCACTTTAAAATTAAGATTTTCTTTTCAAATAATATCTTATTTTTTCCTAATTACATATCAAGACATTGCTTTAACATTTTCTTTTAGAAATTCTGTGTTCTGATTTTTTTCCCTTCAATTTTTAACTCCCTCCTCCCTGAGATGGAAAGCAATCTCATATAGATTATATATTTGCAATCATGCAAAATATAAAGTCAAATTTCTTCTGGCATTTCAGGTATATCCACTATTCCCAGGAATGTTGACAGTCATGATTCATGACTTGTGTTTGGCGTTCCCAGCTCCAGCAAAGGCTGACATCCATGTATCAGATATTCAGGAATTGTATGTCCGAGTGGTTGATAAGGTGAGTGGTTTTATGGTTATAATATTGTACCCTCTTTCAGAGATTTTAGGAAGGAGACTCTTTAAAAAAGAAAGTTTTTATTTAAACAGCTTGATAAATGCAAACATTCCAGAACATAAAAAAGACATAAGGAAAGGAAGTAAGAAAAATTAATAGACCAAATGAATAGAGAGTGATTGTAGTGACTGTACATATTTCTATTGCCATTGTCTTTAATGCTGTAGGGATTGCATCATTCTATTTATTTTTATGATCTTTTTGGACCTCTTTTTCTGGGTATTTGATGCAGATTTATGACTTTTGTTACTGTCTTTAATTATATAGTTGCAGTGTGTGTATATTGTTTTTGGTTCTGATATATTCCCTATTAGTCATTGCATTCAAGTGATTCCATATTTCTTTGATCATCATATTCTTTGCTGACTTTTGTACAATGATATTCCATAATATGCGTATGATAAAATTTCAACTAATTCACAGTCATTGGATACATGATTTGTTTTTTGCTTTTTACTCTTTCTAAACATTTTTTAATTGATGGACCTTTTTTATGCTAATAAGCTCCTTTGATTAAAGTTCCAGTAATGGAACCATTGATCTTTGGTTTTGTATAGTTTTGTAATTTGGGAAGAATAAAATTTCCATATGGTAAATCCAATTCACAACTCCACGAGCAGTATAATAGTACCATGCCTGTTTTGCTATAACTGTGCCAGCAATTAATTTTATTTTATTTTCTCTTGAAAAATTTGAATCCATGGCTTTTTTGTTTCAATTTAGCAAATATTTTATTAATATTTAATTAATTTCTTTTGTTACAATTTGGAAGAGGAATTTTCATGATACTTTGTAAGAATTTTTCCTATTTGAATGGGAAAATTATAAGCCTTGTAGCTGGGAAAGCTTCTCATTTTTATGTCTTCAAAACCCATCTATTCTATGAAAATATCATCCTCTCACCAAGACCACCCTCTCTCTGAATATGTGTATACTTACAAAGGTCAAGATAGACTCCTTATCATGACTCCCCCTCCTTTAATTCTAATTCTTCTTTCACAACATAATATGGAAATATAGTTAGCAAGATTGTACATGTATAACTCATGCCAGATTGTTTACACCATGGGAAGGGGGTAGAAGGTAGGGTGGTAGAAAAATGTGGAACTCATAAACTTGCAAATGGATGTATGTTGAAAACTACCTTTGCATATAATTGAAAATAAAATAAAAAACAGACTCCTTAAGTCCTTAACTTTCACATATCATCCTGACCCTCTTCCTTTCTGCCAGTCCCTGATAACATGTCACTCTAGTCTTTCTTTTGTTTTAGTCACATTCCCTCCCATAATCTTTAACAAATTGCCCATCTCTCTCCCCCTTTAATCTGCAGTCCCTGTCTTACTCATTTTCCTGTTTCCCATCTCTCTCATCCTTAAAAAAAATAATAAAAAAAATTCACTAGACCCTACTGGCCCCTCAAGTCATTATTCCATATTTCCCTTTCTTTTATAGTTAAGTGCCTAGAAAATGCTGTTCACTCTCATTGCCTCCATTTGTTTTCTCATTTCTTATCCATTGGCACAATGACTGACCTCATCACTCAACAAAACCACATTCTCCAAAGTTACCAAGAATCTCTTAATTGCCAAATCCATGTTTTCTTGGCTCTTTTCCTTCTTTATCTCTCTATAGTATTTGACTTGTTTTTGATTGAATAGTGCTCTCATTGTGGATACTCTTATTATTTTGATTTTTGTGACATAGGTTCCTTTCAATTTCCCTTTATCTCTCTGACTGATTCTTCATGGTTTTTGCCAGATTACCATCCATGTCATACTTGCTAAGGATGGTTGTACTGAAGGCTTTGTCCTGGTTCTTTTTATCTATTAATTCTATACTCTTATTTCAGTAACCTTTTCAGCTTCCCTGGGTTTAATTATGTCCCAGTAGAGATGAATCCCAGATCTATTTACCAGTTTTCATCTCTCTTTCGAACTATAGTTGAGTATCTCCAATGCCTTTTGGATATTTAAAATGGAATGCTTGGTAATCTTCTCAAACTCAAAATTTCAAAAGCTATATTCATGATCTTCCCCCAAACACACTCCCTTTTCTGATTTCCCTATTTCTGCCCAACATACTTCTATCCAGTAAAGTTCTCAAGATGAAATAATCCATGACTTCATCTTTGACTCAGTAGATCCACTCACTTGGCAGATCTTTTATTTTGCCTTCTCTCTAATCATATGATGACCACCCTTATCATCTCTCTCCTGGATTAGTCTGCTTGTCTCAAGGCTCTTCATTTTCTAATTCATCCTTCACATATGTTCCTCTAGAGTTTTTCCAAAAGTACCTATCTGATCCTGCCATTCCATAAAGTCCAGTTGCTCTCCAGTTGCTTTTATCTTTAGGATAAAAGACAAACTCCTTTGATGGTTATTTAATGTCCTTTTTGCCCTGGCTAATTTTTTCCAATATTATTATGCCTTACTCCTCTTCGTGCAGTCTACAATCCAACCAAACTAACTTTCTTGTTGCTGTCTCCATATCTTTGCCCAAGCTGTTTCTCATTCCTAAAATGCACTCGGTCCTCATTTCCACTTCTTAGACTACCTAGTGTCTTTTGGCACTCAACTTAAGGGCTGCCTTCTCCATGAGACCATTCCTTCATCCACTACCCCCAAAGAGGTGCTAGTGCCTTCTACCTTTAAATTACCTTGTATTTACTTTGTTTTTATCTTTTATGGTGACATATTGTCCTTCACAGTAGAACACGAGGCACTTTGAGGGAAAGCACTGTTTGAGTTTTGTCTCTGTATCCCCAACACCTACCACAGAGCACACAGTAGGCACTTAATAAATGTCTGTTAATTATTTGATAGACTGTTTAATTGCCTGGCAGTGACATTAGGATCCAGGCATTATTTTTTAGTTTTACCCTTTAGATTGATGCAAATAAATGGTATTATATCAGATTTATTCATATCTGTTGACATTAAATTTTGCTGTGAATTCTGCAGTTCTCCCTCCTATTAGCCTTGAGTGAGAATTTATGTCCAGGAGCTTATTTAAATTGTAAGCCAGCTGGTCAGGGAACTTGGCTGGTTATTTTCCCCTGGGCCTGATGCATTGTTGGTTCTCAGTGAAATTTTAATGGTGATAGCATAAACCATAATAATGTGGACTGAATTAGTACAAACCTTGAACCATGGAATATTTTTAGAGGAGTGAAATTTTGTCCTTGCAAATCCATACAATTGCTGGAATTTGGCCAACAAAGAATTTGCCCAGTAGAATTATTTAGGATGATTGCTTTAATGAATATAGAAAAACAGTTTATTGCTCTTTTCAAGAACTGTAGGTTTTTCAGAAAGTTTGTCCTCTTGCATAGGCTGAAACATTTTCTTTTCAAACTATAATTCCTGCTTCACCATGAAACTTTCTGTCTATATGTTCTAAAAGTTTTGTCTTTCTCAGTCTTCTGAATTCCTATAATGCTATCATTGAATCACAGAATCCTACCATGATTTCCTCTTGTTCCTTCTCCATTTATTTTAAATTTTGACTCTTGTCAGCCATTTTGGCTCTTTCCCCCCCCTCCTTCTGAAAATTCTTCTTATTGGTTGAAACAAAAATAAGATTATATTTGATTAATTATTCCTTCTTGGGAGGTAGCATGGTAGTAGATAAGGCACTGAATAGCCTGGGTTCAAATCTTGCTTCTGACACTCTAATCGTTTGACTATGGGCAAATTATTTAACCCTTCTACACCTTAGTTTTCTTATCTGTATAATGAAGATATTGGATTTGATAAGCCCTGAGATCCTTTCTAGCTCTTAAGTTTGTGATCTTATGATCCTTTCTTAATAGGATATCCAGTGTTCAAATCCTGCCTCAAACACTTACCATACTCTAGAGAAGTCTCTTTTGGAACCTCAATTACTCTTGAAATGATTTTCCTTCGATTTCTGAATCCAGAATTCTATGATCTATATTATCATCCCACTATCCACCTCAAATGGTAGTCTTAGATCTCCTTTGTTCTTCCTCTTTCACCCAGTATGGATTAAAAAAGCCCTTTTGTTGAACATGCTAAGCATTCATCATAAGGTCAGTTCATTCTGATCTTTAACCATTTGGTCTTTATAGGACTATGTAAGTACCACTCTTGGTATATGACCTCAGTTATCTGACCTTGCTTCCATCATTTTAACGTGTCCTTTGAAAAGCCGAGCTTGTCAATGAGCACATCATTTGGTCGCAATGGACTCTCTAGACATTCATTTTTCTTGTTCAGCAGAATCATTTGTGCTTATCAAATGATAAATTCTAAAATCTGACTGTTTCTCTTGAGCCTTCTTCCCTTTTAAGGTCATGGGATTTTACTTATCCTGTATGCAATTTTCTTAAAATACATTCCCATGAACTCTAAGACATACTTGGAACTATACCTATTATTCCTCTCCTCGATTTCAAATCCTCAAAGGGCACTTTTTCAAGAGTTTTCATCTGCAAATCCTCACTTGGTATGTTGTTTTTGTATGATTTATTATGTAATTTATTCTTTTTTTCCATATAATTTATTCTATAGTCATTCAGGGGCAGCTAGGTGGCACAGTGAAGAGAGCACTAGCATTGGAATCAGGAGGAATTGAGTTCAAATCCAGCCTCAGAAACTTAATAACTACCTAACTGTATGACCTTAGGCAAGTTATTTAACCTCTTTGCTTTGCAGGGGGAAAAAAAAAAGAAGTCATCCAATCTCTTCTTAAAAACCTCCAATGATGGAAGATCTCATTACCTACTGAGGCAGCACATTCTATTTGGGGCAAATCTAATACTAGAAAATTCTTCCTCATATTGTGCCATTCTCTTCTTCCCTGTAACTTCTTTCCTCTGAGTCTACAGGCTGCTACTGCTGCTGCTGCTGCTGCTGCTCCTCCTCCTCCTCCTCTTTTCTTCCTTCACATTTTTTTTAAATGTGAGCCATCCTTGCACCCTCTACTTGGAAGTCTTCTCTTTCCCAATCTAAATATTTCCAGTTCCTTCCATTCATCTTCCTATAATATGGTTTTGAATTCCTGCACCATCTTGAATGCTTTCTTCAGAATACCTTCTGGTTCTGAACACTCTGTTCCTAGTGATGCAACCTTAGCTTTTAATCTGACTCTCATCCTCTTGACTCCTGGTGAGCCTGCTGGCCACTAAATGGTCACAGAACAGTTCGGAGGAATTCTTACAAATTCCAACAAATTCCAACAAATTCCTACATTCTTTTGTGTTAATTCATTTTAAAAAATTTTGAACCTAGCAAATACTTCAAAAAATGAATATCCCCATGAACAAACTAGAATAAAAATTAATCATACATAAAATTTTGAGCATATATATATATATATATATATATATATATATATATATATATCTTTAAAAAATGCTATCTTGAACATATCACTTTCAAAGCTATCCTGCTTGCCTTTGTTTCTGGATTTTCTTCTGTTCTCTTTTATGAATCTTTAAATGCTCATTGACCTTATCTTTCTTCTTTTTGTTTTTGCCACTATTTTTATTAACTCCCTTATTCTGATCCCACCAATTAAAAAAATGAAAACATATCCTTTTAACAGTTAAGCTTAGCTTTAAAAAAAAGCACATCTATGCATTGGCCATATCTAAAAATGTATCTTTCCTTCTGTATCTGGAGTCTCTCATTTCTCTGGAGATTGGAGTACACTTCTTCACCAGTCCTCTTAAGTCTTGGCTGATCATTGCATTAGTCAGAGTGACTAATTCTTTTCAAAAAAGTTTTTATAATGCATTATAAAATACTATAGAATTATAATTACTATAGAAATTGTTCAAATTGTCATCTTTTAATTAGTGAACCTTTACTGTAATACAGCCTAAACTTTCATTCAATGATCTTCCTATTTTTTCACCTTCTGGACCTATGGGTTTTTTTTAAAGGAAAGTATAGGTGAGGAAATTCTCTTCCAGTGTGTGAATCATTTTGGTAATCAAAAGGTGAAGTAACTTGTCCAGGATGAGAAACCAAAGTGTCAGAGAAAGGATATGAATAAAGCTGGGGCTTCATGGGTTGGTTGGGGTGCACTATGCATGCCATGTGACTTCTCTGTCTTGAGCAAATCTATATTAAAAATGACTCCATGTTTACTTTGATAAATCTGGTTTTTTTCACGATATGTATTTTCTTCACTGTGTGAATTGTAATTCTTCTGTGGGAAGCATCATTAATTAGCTATTAAATATTTCAGGTGGAGATTGGGAAGACTGTCAAGGCCTATGTCCGAGTGCTTGATTTCTCCAAGAAGCCTTTTCTGGCCAAGTATTTCTCCTTCATGGACTTGAAACTCCGAGCAGCATCCCAGATTGTTATGCTCGAGTGAGTTTTCCTCAAAGGAAGCACCTGAAGAGTTGGAACCCTGTTGACTGTCTGACACCAAGCATCATCCCTAGCACTGGCTCCTGAGAGTGGGACCTGGGAAAATTCAGCAAGATTGAGTTAGGGAGGAGGGATACCAGCTGACACCTGGAATAGATGACACAGCCAACCCCTCTATCCTCTAGGAGAATTCCAGTGTTTTAACCATCCCTATTCCTTCCTCCATCTCCTCTTTTTCAGGGCCCTTGATGAAGCATTCGATGCCTACACTGCCACATTTCTTGTCCATGGGGCAGCCATTGGGCAAACCAGTCTGACAGCAACTGTGACTGATAAAGTCGGGCAAAAAATCAACTCTGCCCCACAGCAAATTGAGGTAAGGAGTGGCACTTGACATGCTGTCACCTCAGCAAGGGCTTATTTGGATGGGCTGAAAAGAAAAGTCAATTGGAATAAGGTTTTTATTATTTTTAAAATATTGAAACTACTTAGAAAATGACATGAACAGATGATCTCCAATTCATCATTTGCATGGTTCTCTGTACATGGTAATGTCCATTTTGTAAAATGTGGGCTTTTAATAGACCCTAAAAGAATTTGGAGCCAGAAAGCAATAAGGCTGATTTAGGAGAAAGAAATTCAATTGAGGGAGCATTAGGTTTGAGAGATGCTCTGCTTCTCAGTGTGTGTCTCCATAGGACAGTGAGCTCCAAAGAGGGAGGAGTATGTGAAGATAAGGATATTATCATATGTGCCTGTGTGACACATATATCAAATATGCAGACACTTAATAAATGATTTTTAAAAAACCCACAGCATAAGCAAATGCAGAAGGCCCTTTGTATGCAAATTTAGCAGGTTATTTTTTCAGTTCAGGCAGATTGGACCCAAGAGGATTAAGAAACATACTACTTTCTGACTGGCAGGCTCTGTGAGTCTGCCAAATAGAAAAGGGCAGAGCTGAAGCGATCTGTGTGGGATTTAGGGACCTGGTTTTGTCCACTTTCTTGAGATCTCAGCAGAGCAGAACTACCCCTTCTAATGTCTGTAACCCTTCAGGGCTATCAGCATTGAGTGCCCTGAGATGGAGAAGCATTTGTACAGCTTCTCACACCCAAGAGGAGCTCCCCGACCTCAATCATGCCTACCCATGGATGTCTCAGGTTTAAGGCTTTGTTTCATTTGTTCCTCCAGGTCCTCCAGACCCCAGAGATACTTGAATGCTATAGTGATACCAGTCAAGAAATCACCTCTAAGTATATACTTTTAGAAGGACTGTTAAACAGCATCTTTTGGGGATCTCAGTGTCTGAAGCTGACCATAAGATATTCATAAAATCTTAGCTCCCAAAGGTCCAGTGGAGAGAATCTAGTCCAAAGCTCCCCCCCTCCTTTTAACATGAAGAAACCATGACGCCAGGATGGGGCACTTCTGAGTCAAAGTCAGCCTGTGAGTTAGTGGCAGAAATGGACTAGGACCCATCATGTCCTGCCTGGCTCCCCTGCATCAGCGCTCTCTCTCTCTCTCTCTCTCCTCTCTCTCTCTCTCCTCTCTCTCTCTCTCTCTCTCTCTCTCTCTCTCTCTCTCTCTCTCTCTCCCTCTCTCTCCCTCCCTCCCTCCCTCCCTCTTAGCTTGCAAAATGTATGTTGGACTTTTCTGATGAGCAGTTTGATTTGGTTTGCTCCTCCAGATGAAAGCATTCCTAGTGGAATGAAATGCATTTCTCCTGATAAATAACCCATGCATACAAAGTACTGTGTTCTTTCACAAGGCAGCTGCCTTCTGTGAGGGGGGCAGAATACAGTGGGAAGAGATATCAGTTTGGAGTCAAATTCTGAGCTCTGCTACTCAGTAGTGTGACCTGGGTACTAGCTACTTTTCTCTCCTGGGTCTCAGTTTCCTTCATAAAAGAGCTTGGATGGATGGATGGATGGATGGATGGATGGATGGATGGATGGGATGAGATGATCTCCTAGAGGGTAAATCCTCAGATACTGCAGCATTCATTCATTCTTTCACAATCACATTTATTAAGCTTCTACCAATGCCTCTGTCTTAACTTATCACTCCCCTGCCCAAGAATTTTTAAGGATTTTCTATTGCCTCTGTGATTAAATTAGAAACTCCTCAGCTTGGGAAGAGTCATTATAGTGTAGTGGATAGAGAGCCATCCTGGAAGTTGTGAAAACCTGGATTCAAGTCCTTTCTCTGTCATGAACTAACAGTGGGACCCTGGTAAAGTCATTGAACATTTTGATGCTCTCTCAGATTAGAGTTTACAGAATGGTGCTGGCCTTTTTTGGATAAGTTGCCTTAATTGAGCATTTCTTCTACAGTGACATTATGGGTCCTAGTCAGTGTCCCATAGCTTGGCACTTAAAGTCTTTCACTATCTCACATCAGCAGCCCACTTTTATAGGGTTATTTCTCCCCTTTACAGACCCTGTTTCAGCCAAAGTGACCTCCCTGTTTCCTAGCTACAGAAATCAGCCTGCTTTTGCACACTATCCCTGGAATGTAGTTCTTTGCCTCTGACTTTTAAAATCCCTGGCTTTCTCCTTGCCTCAGCATCAATGCTACCTCCTTCTGAAAAACCTTAGCATTGTTTCTCTACTCAAACTCACATCTATGCTTACCTCTTTACAAGCTTGGCATATTTCCTCATGTCGAATTCCATTTTCTTAAGGGAAGAGATGGTTTTGAAAATTCTATCTTTTTATCTGGAGCCCCCTTTGCACATTAGTAGATTCCTCATTATAAATGCTTGTTGGATTGAATAGAAAGAAAGATAAGAACCAGAGTGCTACTAAAGAACTTAGATCACAGAGTTAAGCAAACAAAACCTGCATTCCTGAGCTTGATAAAGAATAATTCTAAGACTGGTCTATCAATATAAAAATCTGGAAGAATTGGAGGAAAGAGAAAATCTATTCAGGTTAGAGTGAGCCTGGAAAGATTTTTCTTCTGGGGTTCCAAAGAATAGAGCAGATTTTTATTGGAGAGGATTTGGGGAGCTGGATTCCAAGGCACTGGAGATGGAAATGAGAACAACAGACATTGGGGGGTGGGAGGTAGGGGTAGAGGACTAGACTTTGCTGACCAAGTCATCATGGAGCATAGTGCAGTGATAGGCATTCTGCTTGTCCCAAGTGTTCTAGTCCTGCCAGAACCTAGGGAGGCTTGGCTTGTTGTCCCTGACAAGATCCAGGGAATGAACCAAAAAGAATGTGACATGAATCAGTTCAGAGCGATTCAGCTTCTGTTTTTAAGGACCTTCAGTGTGCCAAACGCTGTGCTCTAGACCTAGGGGAAATAAAGAAGGGGAAAAAGAAGTGAAAAGAAAAACAATCCCTGCCTAAGGTGATACATGTCTACAAAGAAGTAAATACAAATTATAGAAAAAAGTAATACAAAGTAATTTATCAACTATGTATATGTGAAGGATTGTTATTATTCTCTTTTGAAGCATGAAAGTAATTTGGGAACGTGCAGCTGTTCTGACAGGGTGATTTTGCAAAGATTACCTTCCTTTTGCTTTGGGGGTATGTGTAGGGAATTGTTAATTATCCCTCCAATCCAGCCATCATTTAGTGAGTATCTGTTATGTACAAGATACTTCATTAAGCATTTGTGTTTTTGTTTCTCATTTTGGTCCAAATCTGTGATTTCATCTGTATGTAAGGAGGAAAAGATTCCGAGGTGAGAAAACTTCTTTTTGTAATGCAGGACAGCATCCTTTCTATAATTTCTATCAATTAGCTTTGGCATCCAAAGAGGCTCTCCAGATTCATATAGCCAGTGTATATGAGGCAGGACATGAACCCAGGTCTCCTATCCACTACCCCATATTGCTTCTCTAGACATTTGAAATACCTGAGCAAAATGAAATCCAGTCCCTGTCCTCAAGGACCTTCCATTCTACTGCATGGATGTAGCATTGGGGGGGGGGGGGCACTAATAGCTGGAGGCAAAAGGAAAGATTTTCTATAGGAGATAGTGTATGAGTTGTACCTTTTAAGAAAGCCAAACCTTCTAATGGGTAGATGAGAGGAAGGAGAGAAATCACATCCTGTAAAAAAGTCACAGAGGCTGAGTGGGTCATTTTGGTTTTTGTAACAGATTATTTGAAAGGGAGTGACATGTATTAAGTCATAAATAGGGTCATAAATTTAGAGCTGGAAGGGACCTTAGAAGTCATCAGATCTATCACCCCCCACTTCTTTGCAGAAGAGGAAACCAAGGTCTACAAAGATGAAATTATTCATTTACCAGCCTTTGTGACTTACCCAAACTCACAGAGTAAATGGGGAAATGGCAGAACCAAGGCTCCAAATTCATTACTTTTTCCTTCTGTAATGTCAATAGAATGGTGCCTGTAAATTTGTTTTGAAGGACTTTCAATGGCAGACTGATGGCTTTGGCTAAAATGGTTTGAGATGAAATATAAGGTCACCAGCTTCCATTTTTTTCTTCATTGTCAGGTCTTTCCTCCCTTCAGACTGATACCAAGGAAAGTGACTTTGATCATTGGTGCAATGATGCAGGTAAGTGTCAGTTTTGTTTTGTTTGCTCTAAAGTGATCCTACTGCAGTACTACAGTATTCTTGTGACATTGGGGTCAGTGAATACCACTCCCTGATACTTCACATGCCTCTCGTCTCTCTGTGCTGGACTCTATTAAAGACCATAGATTGAATTGTGTCCATGGCCCTCTGTGGAAGCCTGTTCTCCCTGTCCACAGATTCTCCAACTCTCAGACGTGTCCACATTTGGCCACCTTTCTGTTATAACATGTTGTCAGAGTGGAGGCTTGAATTGGATGCAGTCAATATACTTTTCAGTAAAATAAGTGTCAGCTCTGTGAGGATGAGTTGCTGTCCAGAATAAACCTGTCATTCCACAAAATGGAAATATATACAAGTATTAACTAGAGCAGAGCAAGACTTGAGGACATGCTGCTAATTATCACTACTGTTTTCCACAACTCCAGATCACTTCAGAGGGAGGTCCGCAACCTCAATCCAACATCATTTTCTCCATCAGCAATGACAGAATTGCTTCAGTGAACAGCACTGGTTTGGTCAGGGGCCTCACTGTGGGCAATGGGACAGTATCCGGGCTGGTCCAAGCTGTTGATGCAGAGACTGGAAAAGTTGTCGTAGTGTCTCAGGTAATGTACCCCCTCCGTAATTTTGTTTATCTAGTAACTACTATTTCTGGTTCTTTTCCCCCCTTCTTCTTTAATTGACCCTTGGGTGATTGGCACTTTCAATGAGCTTGGACAGAGGAAGGAAAAAGAGGCCAACATTCAGCTGTCTGATTTGCTTGGTTTTTATGGTCTTAGGAAAAATTTTGATGGGAAGCTGTATAGATTATCTACACAATTTCATTGATCAGGGCTCGACTTGACAACTATTATCATGAGTAATTGAGCATTAACTAGAATTCATACTTGGTTTTATGCTACTGGTGGGGAAAAAATGTATTTCCTGAACAAATATTTAGTCAGTCAAAAGACACATGACATTTGCTAAAAACAGAATAGCCAAGTGATTCCAAATTACTTTTGTACTTTAATGTACCTGCTAAAATGAAGAGTTAGTGAGCCTTCAACCTTAGCATTCATTAGAGGTTCAGGACTTAGAGGCTGAAACATCCCATAACGATCTCCTGCTTTTGTTTAGGAAGAACTTGGGCTATAACTCTTTGCCACTAGAAGAATTAAGATTTTATATCCATTGAGAAATTTCCTCAAATTTCTTCCTGTCACTGTGTGCTTGAATTGGAATCCTCTTTCTCTTCTACATCTGATTGCCCCAAATCATAACCCAGTTTTCTTTCTAGAGAAGCTGGGGGATGGGGAGTGAAGCTGGATAATTTGAATGGATTCTTAGGAACTCTCTTCCTTCTCAAGCAAATGGGTTTTTCAATTGGTCAAAGGTAGAAATTTTTTTGTATTTAGTGTTGAAATAGGGCCACAGAAATGAAGCTCTTGAGCTTACTGTCTCCTTCCACCAGGGGAAAGAATTTCACTAAGGAGGGACATAGAGATTGACCTCTAGAGTAACATGGCATCAGAGCGGAAAATTTCAGGTTGCTGCATTTCTACCTTCTGTTTATTGATTTTCCTCAGGCCAAATGAAAGCATTCTCAATGGAAACATCTCTCTTCCATAGTGTGCATATTCCAAGAAAGATTAACAATAATATTCCACCAATAATATTTCATTACATTTATATACCACAATTTATTTAAACATTCTCTAGTCACTAGTTATGCAATTGTTTCTAGTTCTTTGTTATCTCAAGGAAAATGCTGCTTTGAGTATAATAGAGGAACTTTTTTTTTTAATCTCTAAAGGGTGCTTGCCCATCAGGATCATCTCTGGATCCAAAGGCATGTGTCACTTTTTCAATAGTATTTTATTTATCCTAATTGCATGTAAAAACAACTTATAACAATTTTTTTATTTTAAATTCCAAATTCTCCCTCTTTCCCTTCCCTCTACCTTCCCAGAGATGGAAAGCAATTTTATATAGGTTGTACATGTATATTTATAATTACAAATTATGTTCCAAAGTGATTGGACAAATTCATATCTCTATTATCAGGGATCAGCATTCTGGACTTTCTGTAGCCCCCTCCAAAATTGATTTTTTTCTATCTTGTCATCTTTGGCAGTGTGCCAGATGGTGAAGTGAAATCTTAAACTTGTTTCCCATTTGTATTTCTATTAGTAATGACAGTTAATATGACATAATGGAGGACTGTCCCCAATCTGCCACCACTTTGCCATGTCACATGGTTCCTGAATCTACATAGTGCTTCCTAGAATGGTTAGGTCTATACTCTTCAGTCCCAAGAGCAAAATTCAAACTTGCTTTCTTGATCAATGTTCTATTCTGATATTTTAAGCCATTTTTTTTAGGATCGAGTTGATGTGGAGGTGGTTTATCTCAAGGCTGTGAGAATTCGAGCTCCAATCACAAGAATGAAGACAGGGACCCAGGTGAGATGAAGGGATTTAGGTGCTGATTTTCTTCATTCCTTCATTATTTTAGGTCACTATCTTAACCTGTATATAAAGCTATTAATTTTGGGGCACAAAACCATAAAACATTAGAAATGTAACCTTCCTTCAAACATCATGTAGTTCCACCTTCACCTTCCTAAAGGATGGAGCTGTGGGCAGTGATGATGACTGGAGAATCTTCATAACCTTCTTTTTCCAGTTTCAGTAACCCTCCTTTTTCTTTTGGGCATATTGGACTCAGATAGGGTAGACTGACATTTCTTTCTATCCTTGCTGGATTTTGTGTTTAATTTCTCTGGAGTAAGGCTTAGGAAAAAAAACACACCAAACTGCTTCCCTTTTTTACCTTCCTTAGATCTTAGACTGAAGATAAGAGCAAAAATAAATGAAAACATAATTAGGAAATAATCTGAGTTAGATTTTGTCTTTCATTACTTCCTTTAGGACATTCTCATTTTAGTAGGGGACAATGTCCAATGTGAAGTTTTCCTCTCCCTCTTCCCTTCTCCCCATAAAAACCCTTTGTTCAATTCAGCCAATAGATACTGAATACCTACCATTTCCTCACTCATTGGGCAGGGGGTGGGGGTAGTGCAGAGGGGAAGGCTCTGTTAAAGGGAGGTGGGAGAAAGTGAAAAGCATGGAAACCATATAGAATGTGGAAATACCCTCTCCCAATGCAGGTCAACAGACCTGTCTGATTGAATTGCTTAGCTCCTTGTGAGTTTTAAGTAATTTTGTCTAGTCAACCCAGGCTTCAAGGCCACTTTTCTATCCACTTGGATCATCATACCTTTCCTTTAGCATGACTTTGTGTTATACTCAAATGTGAATGCTGTGAGCACATTTTCTCTTCTATTATACCATTTCATTTCTCGTCCTCTCCCTTCTTAGATGCCGGTTTATGTCACAGGTATCACCAACAGCCAAAGTCCTTTCTCTTTTGGAAATGCCATACCAGGGCTAACTTTTCACTGGTCTGTTACCAAGAGAGACATCCTGGACATCAGGGCAAGACATAATGAGGTATTTTTCTATGATTCACTAGGGTTTCTATATTACAAGAAGATGACCCATAAGAGGACCTCAACCCCTGCAGCTTTAGGCTGAATTCCCAGCATAGGAGTAGAAATTAGAGAGATTAGAGGCATCCTGCCTATAAATCAGAGAAAAAGAGAAATAACCTGTACAAATGAATCAAAAGCTGTGTTTTTTCTTTTTTAGAGAAGATTATTAGATATATTTGGGCAAAAAAAATCTTTGTTTCTTAAACTGAATCCACAATGCTACTATTAATATTTAAGTTTAAAAAATTATTTTAAGATTTGTAATGCCCTTTACCCACAGAAAGCCTATGAGGTAGCTGGGAGAAACATAATTCTCTATTTTCTTACTGAGGAAAAAAGTCTCAGAGAGGTTAGCTGACTTGGTCACACCACCTAATAAAGGAGAGTGAGTTAGGATTTGTACCCTGGTCTCATGATCCCACTTATCTTAGTCTAGTGGTATCTCTTGAGATAAAAGACAACCTATAATATAGAATGGATTTCTTTTTTTATATTTGTTCTATTTGTGACCACTGTTTCTCATTATTTTGGAGTGTTTTTTTTTTCCTTAATGACTTTTTGAGCTATCTTAACTAGAAAGAAAGAAGAGAGGCAGAAAGGAAAGACCAGACTAGCTCTTTGGCATTGGGAACTGGGCTGCACCTGGAAAGGGTCTGAAGTTAGTGTTTAGAACTGCCCTTCTTCGGGCAGAAGCCACAAGATGCTGTACTTGAAAGAATATTGATGTTCCAGGCTTCTCTTCGGCTCCCATCCAAGTATAACTTCGCTATGAGTGTATATGGACGAGTGAAGGGGAGAACTGGCTTGAAGGTTGTGGTCAAAGCCCTCGATCCCTCAACAGGACAGCTCTATGGCTTGGCAAGGGAACTTTCAGATGAAATCCAAATCCAGGTGACTATGAAGACATGTGAGGGGGGGAATATCAGGCACAAGAAATCAATTTAGGGGTGTCTGTGAAGCTGAGGAGAGGGAATCTGATCATTGACTTCAAGAATGGGAAAGAGGGAGGGAGCAAACTTGTTCTGCAGGAGGAGAGGGGCATCACAACATACATCCAAATAAGACCAGAGAGGAAAGTTAGGTAAATATAAGGAAAAACTGCTTAACAGTGAGGGCAGGCGGTTACACAGTGTGCAGTCTCAGAAGGCAGTGAATCCCCCTTCACAAGGGATTTAAGCAGCAGCTGGATGATTCCTGCCTCAGGTTGGAACTAGATGCAATCATAGCTCTCCTCCCACTTTGGTAATGAGATTATGGCTGACTCCATTTTCCACTTTTTATTTTTCGGGTTTTTTTTTGTTGTTGTTGGGTTAAGTGTCTTTCCCAAGATCACATAGCTAGGTAATTATTGTGTCTGAGACCGAATTTGAACTCATATCCTCCTGACTCCAAAGCTAGTGTTCTATCTACTATGCCACCTAGCTGCCCTCTTCTTTAGTTTAATTCCTTCAGTAACCCAACCACTAACAAGAAGGATGGGGCTAATGGCATTTCCTTCTTTGTCTATGTTTTTTTCTTCCCCGATTGTCTGAAACATAGGAGAAACCACAGAGATCTAGACATTGTAGACCAGTTCATTTCTTGGCTTGTGCCCCCACTCAGTCTAAAAGGAATAAGTCATGGTGGTGGATAGAAGCCAATATATTCTCAGCAAACACTATAACTTGTATTTTTTGAGTAGCAGTGAGATTTTAGTTCTAGGCTTATAGAGTGCCTTATTGACTGCTGCACACATTATCATCATCATTGCTGATATTTATATAATGCTTAAAAGTTTATAAATATGATCTCCTTCGATGCTCAGAAGCAGGAACCACAGGCATCATTATCCCAGTTTTACAGCTCAGAAAACTGAGGCTCAGAAAGACTGATCTCAGCAGTTTTCGACGAAGCTCCTAGGAGCTGTGTTTCAGAGTTGTCTTATGGCAACAGAGAGTGAACAAGTTGTAGAAATAAGGGCAATGAAAATAGAAATCAAGTGTATGATGTTCTTTACTGACCTGTTTGCCTCTTGACTGCCACCTCAGATGGAGCATTGCTTAGGACAGCTAGATGGCTCAGTGGATAGAATACTATTCTGGAGTCAGGAAGACCTAAGTTCAAATTTGACCCTGGACAAATCAGTTAACCCTGTATGCCTCAGTTTCCTAATCTGTAAAATGAGCTATAGAAGGAATTGGCTCTTCACTATCTGCCCAGAAAAATCCTAAAAAAGGTCATAGAGTCAGAGGCAACTGAAAAAAATAACAACAGAGGATAGCTTAGGCTCACAAAATTTTAAGCTGGGTCTTATGGATCATCAGATCCTACCCTAGAATCTGGACTACCTGATCAGAAGGCAGGGCGTTTTGTTATATACTGTTGCCTCTGACTCTGGACTCAGTTCCTCTCTAGTCAGTCAAAAACCACTATTCTCTTCAATAGACACATTACCAGCTTCTGAGGACACAGAGACATAAGTGAAGTCATCTCTGCCCTCACTGAGCTTGCATTCTACTCAACTGGAGAGTATACCAAATTCAAAGATAATTCATACAGAGTTCAGGGACAATAGCAAAGCATTGTAAAGGAGGAAGCCCTTGATGGGAAATTGGGAAGTGAAG
Source organism: Macrotis lagotis (assembly GCF_037893015.1). Lineage (NCBI taxonomy): Eukaryota > Metazoa > Chordata > Mammalia > Peramelemorphia > Peramelidae > Macrotis > Macrotis lagotis. The sequence goes on from NC_133665.1 coordinate 131,646,782, forward strand.
AGGAAGAGCATTTCAGGCACAGCACTGGGTAGGGAGAATAGTGAGAAAGCCTCATGGGTCAGAATGTAGAGCTTGAGAGTGGGGACTAATGAGTAGTCAGCCTAGAAAGAGAAACCAGTGCTGAGACTTGGCCAAGTCAATTTATCTCTGGACTCTGGTTTAATAGTCTGTAAATTTTATTCAAGGAATCTTTAGTAGTCTTCTCAATAACTGGTGACGTTTGTTAGCAGTTCAGTTTAACAAATAGGTTTTAAGCCTGAAAGAGCTTAACCTTTCACTGGAGAGGGAACCTGAAAAGTTGAAAGACATATGGAAGGAAGAGAGAAGGATCTATCCCTCTGCTTCTTGTTCTTCCGATTCAGTTCATATTTCTTAAAAGCTGTACTCTGTGCCAGGCTAGGGAAACAAAGACAAAAGCCAGAGGTCCTGCCCTCAATTTTACTCTTTCATGGGAGGATACTATACACACACACACACACACACACACACACACACACACACACACACGTAAGTGATTATAATATATTCGTATTTCCCCTCTGCCTCTTAGTATCCTTAGATCCCTTCCAAGCTTCTCTCACTCTCACCTCCCTCTGCGTGTGCACGCGCGCACACACACACACACACACACATCTAGTGTAGTTAGTACCTCCCCCTACCAGGAGCCATAGAGAGTGGCATATCACTTTAACTAGATAGTTGTTTTACATAGTCTTTTGTTGTTTCCCTTGATAAATGAATGAAAAAGCATGTATTTAGTACTTACTGCATACCCAGAATCTAGTTAAAAGTGTACTCCTCTGTTGAGGACAGAAAAAGTCAACATTTTTGCTTTGGTTTCTTTAGCCACTGCCTAACAAAATGCTCAATAAAAAAAAGAGTAAATGAATAATAAATAAAAATCAGTACCCAGCAGATTCTTAATTTGTGCTTGTTGATTGATTATATAAAGAGTAATTTTAGGAGGGTGAGAGTGCTAATAAGTGAGGGAGGTGGAGAAGCCTTATGTAGGAGGTTGCACCTGAACTGGCCATTGGAGAAAACCAAGGCAGGAAGGACCCCCTGTACAAAGGAACAGAGCCAGGGTTTGAAGCAGCCTGGCTGGGTTTCAGTATTTCTTGGAAAGCATGTCAATAGGTCCTTATCCTTCAACACTCCTACACCATTACATACTGATTTCCCAAATAAAGATATCATCTAGAATTTGCTTCATCATTTGTTCTTCTTGCCTGTCCTCCTCCCTGGTCATTTTGGAATAATCTTCAGACAATAGACCATGCTTGGGAATTCTCACACCCTACCTCCCCTGCCAGGCAGGCAGGTACACCTAACTGAGCCGAGCCAGGCCAGAAAGCAGGGGGAGTGTTCAGAACTTCTCTGGGGTGTCCATACCCAAAGAAGCACTGATGTTCCTGAAGTTGGTAGTGGTGGTGATAATGATGGGTATGATAGCAATGAACAGGAAAAGGAAAAACACTGTTCCTAAGTAGTATCTCTCAGCCAGCCAACTCGGGATTGTAGTACCTAGACTTCTGAGGCTAATGGGCAGCTTCGCCCCTGTTCTTTTCAGCCCTGCCATTTGCCCAGATCTCCTGGCATAGGACTATTAACAAGCACTGCTTGGGCTCCTATAAACTGGCTCTCTTTCACTTGGCATGCAGGGTCAGTGGAGTAGAGAAATGGAAACAGCTCATTTTGAGGTCTTTAGATCACATATTCACTGAAGCAGGGAAAGAAGCAGGTTTCAAAAAGCATAACCGAAGTGGCCCTTCAAGAGGAATGATATTGGTTTCTGCTGCAAGTGGAGATTTCTAGGGAAGGATTCATTTTGATCTCCCATTCCCTAAGACTGATTTTTACTAGAAATAGATACCAGTTCCTCTGTTCCCTGGGAATAGAGATATTGTTGAAATAGATAGGTAAATAACAGTAAAAAGAAGAGACTCATTGAGTTTGAATGACTCACTTTGGACCATACCATTCAGGCCCTAACAAAAGTTTGGCTGCATCTAATGTCAGTCAACAGTGGGTCCAATGGCTTATGAAATACCCTTCATCCAGAGAAGTGGGAAGAATGTGGAACTTTGAAGTTTGAAATCCCAGATTTGTGTTCTGGTTCTGCCACTTAATGATCAGGCATTTCGTAAGTACTTACTGTCTGCTGGTCCTCGCCATAGACACACAAAGACAGAAATAAAATGGTCTGTCCCTTCAAAAAGCTTACATTTTATTAGATGTTTATTTGAGGTTAGATAATGCATTTTACCTTCTCTGGACCTTGGTCTCCTCATGTATAAAATGAGAACAATGTCAAAACACCATAGTATTTGCAGGGTTATTAGGCAATTCAAAAGAGGTTATTTACATATATCCATAGATATTATAGAATAACAACTGTATGTAACAATATATAAAAACCATTTACAGTTGAAATTGATTTGTAATCTTTAATGGTAAAAAAATCTCAAAATGGATTCTGTCACTTCTGTCAGAAACTCCCTCCAATGTTCCACGCCCCCTTGGAGTGCTTTGCTTATAGGTCTATATAGGTTGCTTGGGCTTGAATGATAACAGTAACAACAATAAATAGTTTATATTTGAGTTTTACAGTTTATAAATTCCATTCATGCTTATTACCTTAACAGTTTTCAAAGTGCTTTCTTCAAAATAACATTATGAGGTTAGTAGAAATGCCTAGTATGCCTAGGCATAGTAGCTAGAGTTCAAGGTCTGAAGTCAGGAGGACCTGAATTCATATTTGACCTCAAATATCTACAAGTTGTTTGACCCTTAGCAATTCACTTAACTAAATTTGCCACAGTTTCATCAACTGTGAGATGAACTGGAGAAGGAAATGGCAAACTCCAGTATCTCTGCTAAGAAAAACCCAAATGGGATTATGAGAAGTTAGACAACACTGTTCTAAAAGACAGAAAGCTAAAGGACATGAAATATGCCTGTTTCCAGACAGGTTGCAAGTTTCTAAACTGAGGTTAGAACCCAGACTCTCCCTAGCTTTGGGTCTAGAACTCTTCCTTTATTTGTATCCAGGGACATGTTGGTAGATGTTTAACAACTCTGCACTTCAGGGGAAAAAAAAGTTCAGATGACCCATCCTTAGGTTTAATCTGTATTGTTAACGTTTTTCTATCACTTTCTTATCTTTATCACTGGACAATCAACAAAACAATAAATCTATCCCTGATCTGTGGCATTTGCTGTTTTAACAGTCAGCTCTCAATAACTCATAGGAACTGACTCCCCCTGTTTTTCCTAGTTTGGCTTCTTAAGACCCAGGGTCTGTATATACTAAGATAAAGAGAATGGACCTCTGAGTAAAGTCTCTGGAAGCAGATGCCTTTGCTTGTTCTGAGATGTCTTTGTGGTCTATTGGAAAGATCTTCAGGAAGGGTGTGATACCTTGAAAAAGGAAACAAGACAAAGGCAAGTGCTTTGGGCAGATAGTACATGAGGGAGACAGAAGGCCCCATATTCTACCCCCCCAACCCCCTGCCACCATACCCAGGGACCTAATTGTGATAAACTGACATTTTTAGAGTTCTTTACAGCTAAACAGCCTTTTTACTTATATTATCTTATTTGATTTTCATAACATACCTGTTCATCTAAGTGACAACAGTCTTTTTTATAGATGACAAAACTGAGGATCAGGAAGTCTCTGTCTTGTCCAAGGTCACATAGATCATAGGTAATGGTGCCAGAACTATCTAAGATCAGAGATCTAAAGTCAAAAGGGATATTAGAGCTTATCTAATTCTATTCCTTTGTTTTACTTATAAAGAAACTGAGGTCCAAAAATGCTAGGTAACTTGTCCAAAATCACATAGGTAGTAGAATTTGAAACTTCTAGTCCCAAATCTAATATCTTTCCATTATACCACCTCTTCTGGCTGATGGTAGTCTCTCCATCATAGTTGTATTGAACCATATTGGCTCAGTGGTACCCCTATGTGATGAGCCAACTGAGAGAAACTGGGTCCCTAGGTCTTAACAAGCACTGACCCCAGATAGTCTAAGTTAGAATGTAGCCAGGTGAGGCTGCTGACATATAAAGAAGAGCTTTGGGACTGTGTTTTAAGATTTATTATCTGCTTGATTGAATTCATCTCATGGTGGCTTGACTCACCACTTCCCTGGATCTTTGTAGATACTGTCAAAATGTGTCAAGATAGGGAGGGGATGAGATAAGGCAATGAAGTGATTAAACAGGAAATCAGAGTCTGAGCAGCTGTTGGTGAGGATCAGGATGTTAACATGAAGGGAATGAAACTTAAAAAGAAAGACTGAGATAGAGAGGAGAGACAGATACGTGCATGCGCGCGCGTGCACACACACACACACACACACACACACACAGAATCGTCTTGGTCTTAGTATTGGTCTTGGGAGCATATTTGGAATGGCACTAGAGTCCTCATTCTGCCAGGGCTTTCTACATAACCTTCCACTTGGACATGTTTTTAAGTAAAGCTACAGAATTATAGGTAGGAATACCAAATGGGCATTGTCAGCAGATTTGTCCTTGCTTAAAGTAGTATTGGTCTCACCTTCATTTTAATATAAGAACAGATGGAAATGGCTTATCCAGTTGTTTTCATCATGTCTTTTTCCTATCTGAAAGTTTATTTTACTTGTTGTAGAGAAGTTCAGTAATGACTCAGTTGTAAGTAGCTTGCAACAATTGCTGTAGCCTTCTGTTCTCTCACTTTTCTTGGCTCCCACCCCATGAGGGAATCTAAACAGATGTGTGTGACTCAGATGTTACTGAAGGTAATAAAATTCTCTCTCTCTCTCTCTCTCTCTCTCTCTCTCTCTCTCTCTCTCTCTCTCTCTCTCTCTCTATCTATCTCTCACAGGTATTTGAAAAGCTTCTACTGCTTAATCCTGAAATAGAAGCCGAACAAATATTAATGTCACCGAACTCATTTATAAAGCTTCAGACAAACAGGTACATGCCTCAGATGAAGTTCTTCACAAGGTCACAGAGGTTATGAGTGTGTGTGTGTGTGTGTGTGTGTGTGTGTGTGTGTGTGTGTGTGTTTTCTGGCTTGAGTTTTCTTAAAAAGTGGAAAATTTGAAATACTTCATGCGACTTTCTGTGCTGTTTCATTAAAAATTCACACAGTCCATCTCATTTTTCTTCCCACCCTACTTCTTTAAACTCATTCTCTCTTTTCTCTTCTCCTCAGGTTATAGAATAGCACATCTTTTCACAGAGCTTTAGAGTACAAATTCTTTACATACAATGCCTCATGTGATCTTTATTAATAACTTTTTGAGGTATAATGCACATATGAACAGACCTATTTTAATGAGCAAATTTTCTAAAGAATCTTTTTCAAGGTTATAGTACTAGTAAGATGAAAAGGGAACTCAAACCTGGGTTCTCTGATCCTCCACCCAGGGTTCTTTGCCATATATAACACTGTCTCTTGAAACAAATAGACATTAAGCATACCTAGTCAAATTTATCTACATAAAAAAGAAAAAAAAATGCAATGCTACATTGCAGTATTCTAGCTTCTAACTTTTCAAAGAAAATAATTGACCTCATGCTTACTGATATTCATTTTATGAATTTGTTAAAGAAATAACTACTCACTTTTGTATAATAATTTAGAATTTACAAAGTACTTGCCTCAAAATTATGTGTAGTAGGTGGACTGGAGCTGAAATTAGGTATACAGAATAACTCCTAGATTAGAAAATCCCCTCTATCAATACAAATTGACACTTTTCTCTGCAGTTTATAATTTTTGAGAGTTACCCAGGCAACCAAGAGGTTAATGCTTTGTGTAGGGTCATATGAAATAATTGTTGTCAAGCTAGTTCTTTGTCCATAGTGCCCTGCTGCCTCTCATGAAGTAGATATGAAGGGAAATTATTATCATTATTTATATTTTATAGATGAATAAACTGAGCCAGGGAAAAACCTGGCTATTGGGGAATTTTTTTAGTTTTACTTTGTCTTTTGTGTTTACATTACAGTCAATTCTGGATATAAAATACCCACCCTTTAGCATTAAACTCCTTCCCAAGTTAATTGAAAACAAAATCCAGAAGGATCATATTTGGCAGAGTGTGCTATATCCTACATCCCTGCTTTCCTACTTCTATGAAGAGGAATAATGTTCATTCTCTTTTCTTTGAGACCAAGATTGATTTTTTTTCTGGTCTTTTCAAGACAATGGGCTTAAGTGACTTGCCCAAGGCCACACAGCTAGGTAATTATTAAATGTCTAAGGCTGGATTTGAATTCAGGTACTCCTGACTTCCAGGGCTGGTGCTCTATCTACTGGAAAAATTGAGTCTTTTAAGTCATGCAGAGTTTGACTTCTTTTTAACATTCTTTGCATTTGCATTAGTATAATCATTGACTATATTGCTCATGAAGTTCTCCTTCCTTCACATTGCATGAGTGAATAATATCTCATCATTTTACAGCACAGTAATATTCCCTTGGATCAATATTCAATTGTTTGTTGAATTTGTCCCCACCTAATTGGGGACGAATTGCTTTGTTTCAAATATGGTTGTTTAAAGAAATCTTAAGAATTGCTACATGTTCTCTTCCTTGAAAAGTAGATGATATTTTTTTAACCCAAGAACTCTAGTCATTTCCTTCTGCAAACTGGCTCCTTCATACAGGAAGAGAGTAGGAACAGAGAATTCTGACAAAATAACTTTATGAAAATTTTAAGTTTTCCAAAGCTCTTTACAAATATTATCTCATTTGATCCTCACAGCAACCCTGGAAGATAGATACTGCTATTATTCCCACTTTACAGCTAAGAAAATTGAATCGGAAAGAGATGATGTGACTTACCCAGGGTAATGTAGCAGCTAATTAGCTGTGGCTAGTTTTGAACTCAGATCTTCCTTACTCCAGGTCTAGCACTCCATATACTATGTTGCTGCCTTTCTGCTTCTAGGCATTAGTGGTTAGAGGAGTGCTTCTACCTGGTAAAGGAAGTAGGAGGCCATACAGAAACTTCAAAGGCAAGGATGGTACCTGAACTCAAATTTTACCTCTTTACCGGTGTCATCTTGAATGAGACTTTGCCTCTCTGGGCCTCAGCTCCCTAATCTACAGAATGAGAGTCTTAGACTAGATGATTTACAAGATCTCTTCCAGCTTGATAGCTACACAGCCACTAGTGAGGCTTGGCCATTATGTCTACAAAAATCACAATCCTGACTCACTAGCAAAGCACTGCTAGGTGGTTCAGTCTAGTGAACTTGACCAAGGAAGTGAGTACGATTTGGGTGAAGAAATGCAACCAAAGTTTGGAGTACCTTGTAAACAACCAGTTAAGCCAATGTGTGATCAGACATCTTAATCAAATTCAGAAAATACATTCTTTCTTTTGCAAACAGGCCAGATTTGGAATAGCCATAGAAGACCTGAAAGGGAGAGTTGCATCCAATTGTGACTTTCCATCAGGATGGCAAGTGCTTTAAAAGTATTTTGAAGTGATAAAAACAATCTTCAAGTGTCTGATGGAAGTTTTTAACTTTTACTTTTTGCTGATTAATGCCCATTAGACACTGTTCACCAAATAACTTCTGAGAAAGTATGTTGTCCCTATAACTATTAGTTTTCAAAATTAAATTTTCAATCAGTGAATGATGAGGCTGCTGCGCAGCTAACTGCAAGTAGGTCCTGATACATGGCTGAGGCAAGATAAGGCTTTTTAATTTCCCCTAAGCAATCTGAAATTAGAATTTGTAGAGTAGATACTCAGATTGTATACCAAAGCTCCTTGGATTCAGTCTGTTAGCATCCCAACCACACAGTCTTTTCCCTGATTTTACCCCTTCTGCCTTTTCAGTTTCCTGTGAAAGTAAATACCTTCCTTAAGAGAGTCTGTTTTTACTTCTTTGAGGGATGGAGTTGCAACTCTGAGTTACCGCATTCTGGATGGACCAGAAAAGGTTCCTGTTGTGTACATCGATGAAAAAGGCTTCCTGGTCTCCGGGTCACTGATTGGGACATCAACAATCGAAGTGATTTCACAAGAGCCATTTGGAATAAACCAGACAATTATTGTCGCTGTGAAGGTGGGATAAGATGATTTTTTTTCTTCTCTCTGGAATAATAAAATCTTTAGGATTTACGCATCTTTTCCCCTTGCAAGTACCAGAAATTTAACCTCTCTATACACCAGATGACTGCACTTTTAAAGAAAAACCCATTTCATACTTGAATGGTAAACATGAATAATAATATTTGTTCACATTTATAGTGTTTTATGATTTAAAAGCATTTCCTTCACACTGTTGGAGAATAAGTAGAAAATTGATTTTTTTTCCCCCAAGATCATCTGATCTTTCAATAGGCAGTTTGCTTTCTGTGTTCAAATAGTTTGGAGTTTTCTTGAATTATGGTCTTAAAGTTTTTTAACTTGGCTTCATGTTCTTCTGGGAGACAAACCTATGATCTTTATATTGTTTCTATACATACTTTTTAAAGGGCACTTTCTTATTTATGTGGAGTTCATATTATCTTTTAACACTATTTTTTTTTTTTGTCCTTCACTTGTATGTATTAACATTCCTAATTTTCATTGTGGTTTCTTAGGTGAGACTTAGTACTATGGATTTGAATTTTTCTATTATATCAGTTATTTTTTCTCTGTGGGCCATATATTCTGTTTTCACATTTCTTATTTCCTCTTTTAAATGACTCAGGAATATCCTGCTATAATTCTATTCTCTGCTGAGAATCTATAGGGTCTTCTACTTAATCAAATATTTTGATATGCCATTTTTATTTGTCCCACTATATTTCCTTATGGATATCTGGCCTCTTTTACCTGATATAGAGACTATACTCCCATCTGTTATTACTATCTTTCATATTCGTTTATTTATAGTCAAGGTCTTTTAATAGAGTTTCCTTACTCCTGAAGTCTTTCTTAATTCAATCTCTTTTTTTCCCCTAAAGTTCTCCTGTTTCTCATTCTGATTCCTTCACCTTTGATGGAAGCTTCCCTGGAGAATGGAGCTCAAAACTATGTCATCCTGCTCCCACATATGGTCATTCATTTTTCACCAGGCTCACTGTTTGTGCCAAGTGGCGGGGAGAAAGAGAGAGGGAGGGAGAGAGACACCTCCCTGTCTTAATCCAATTCTGTGGCAGCACAGAATGCTATCATGCCATTATTCCAGCGGCCTATGCAAGCTTTTGCTTTTTGATTTTGTAATGGAAAGAGTAGGCATAGTACAGTTTAGTTCTGTTGTGACTCTCTAGGTCTGCTCATATAGCCCCTTCACCTGCATGTTGGATTTTGGAGGAGGGGCTAAGTGAGGTCTTTACTGCTAGTTCCTTGAATTGTTCCCTCCTTAGAATTCTTGGTTTGGTGTCCTAAACCATAGAGACAAAGATATTGTTTTATCTCTTGCATATAATTCCTGTTGTGGAGAGGTTTGAGCAGTTAGAAGAATCAGAGGAAACTTTTAGGCCTACCTCTTTGTGTTCACATGAGAAGGCCTCATGCATTGATAATGACTTCCATTTGAGAGAGGAGGACATTGACAGAGAAACACATTAAGTGTTTCTAAGACAAACATAGTTTCTACCCTCCAAGCGGCCTATCACATTAATAATCAAATAAATATATTTCTATGCTGGAGATATTCTGGATGGATCAGGAGATAAAAGGAAAGATTGATACATATTCTCTTTCCCAGAGGAAAGATATTTTTTCAGAACAATTAAACAGCTTGATTCAGTTTAAAAGACCGTAGACTTTGAATTGTGTTCTAATTTTGCTATGACCTTGGACAAGTCATTTAACTTCTTGGACTTCCTGGTATAGATCTGTGATCCTGTGCACTCAAACAGCATTTTGTTGTGCCAGAAAGAGTGAGCCCAATTTCTCAAAGGATCATCTTTCTCTTTTTTGGTAGGCAATGGAATTGAGTGGCTTGCCCAAGGTCACACAGCTAGTGAGAAATGTTAATACCAGAAATTCATTTCTCCATGGCCTACAGATGTTTGCTTTTTTCATGATAGTAACTCATTTTTCTACAAAATTTTTGTCACAAGGTTCTTTCCTTACAACACCTGAGAAGTATTATAATCCCTATTATATTGAAGAAGTAACCAAGGTCCAGACATATTAAATGGCTGAACCATAGTCACATAGCAGGCAAGATTCATTCAAAAAGCCTTATCTCTTTTCATTTCCATTTTATCATCCTTTCACCAGGCTCTTCTCCTGATGATGTCATATACCATATATTCCAGTGAGGGCTTTTGTGGGCAGTGACCCACAGATTACAGTTTTAGGGTCCACAGATGCCTTTTCTTGACTCTGCCATCTTTCCTTGGGGTTCTAGGGTCTCATGGACATATAAGAAAGGTTTCCTCTTATCATTTGTCTCCCCTGTGCCTGATAAGATATTCATAGATTCTGTGAATTCACTGAGAGGATTGCAGATGTCCTAACAGTGACCTCAGAGGTGGCAGAATGACTAGCTACCCAATTTGACTGAACATGCTATACTTGAAAAGGAATAATATGAAAAGAGGTGGGAAGGGCAACAGGGAGCCATGTTGGGGAGGGTCTTAAGATTAAAGTTGATGAATATTTTTTGTGTTCTTGCTAGTAGCAGGTTGTTGTGCTGGGTGCTAAGAAATGGTGTTCTGACAAAAAAGTCTCAGATAGAGAGTGAGACAAGTATGCAGAGAACAGAATAGTAGGTGTCAGAAGAGATGTACAAACAGAGTGCTTCAGAGGAGAGATAATCAAAAGAGAAGATGGGGCTTCCAGGGTCTAGAAAAGAACCAGAGCCCCAGACTCAGAGTCAAAGGAAATAGATTTTGATTCAGACTCTACTATTTAATAGCAGTGTAACATGGAGCAAATCACACCATTAACTGAGAAACAGGAGATATGAGTTTGAATCTTGCCTCCCACAATTAATAGCTGTGAGTTACTAAATTACCAATATGAATTGCTAGTTATGGATTTGAATCTTGCCTCCAACAGTTACTGGTTATCTGACTAGGCAAACTGTCAACTCTCTGGGCCTCTTTTCTCTTCCATGTAAAATGAGAAAGTTGTTAGAGATTTGGTTTCTAAATCTTTTTTTGTGTTATGTTCTACTTTGTCAGTCTGGTGAAGCTTATGGAATCATAATTCTCAGAATAATGCTTTTAAATGCATAAAATACAACATATAGGATTATAAAGAAAAAGAATTACGGTTAAAAATAAAGATGTAATTTCATCCTATACAAATTCATAGACCATCCTCTCCTGAAGCCTGTCTGTGGAACTTCATTCTAGATGACCTCTAAGGCCCTTCTATCCCTCTCTATAAGGAAACTCCAGGCTGGTGGAGGCTAAAGTAGATAGATAACTCAAAACCCTGCCCCTGCATGTCAAAAGAGTTGTTTATTCTTATTTTTTATTAATCACTTTCTAGAATCTTGGTCAGTAGGGAAAACACTCATTTTATTTTTGAGCTATTTGCTGTAATATTTGTGGCCTATTTCATTAATTAACTGATCCCTCTCTCAAGAGAGTTGACTTTTAAGGGCCTATCCTCCTAACTAACCCCCACCCCCCACCCCACTCCACCCTTTCCAGTTTTTATCCAGGTCAGAACTGATTAAGTATTCATTTGTCTTCAAAGAGCTGTAGGTATGGGTTAACTTTAATTATAGAGCTGAAATTAGCAGTAGATTTGCTAATCCAGCCTATCCATTTCACAAAGGAAGAAACTCAGTCTTCAGAACCATAGGAAACTTGCTTGAGGTTATTCAGTGAGTTGGTGGTAAGCTCTTAGATCCTGGAATCCTTGTTTAGACCTCATAAAGTCAAGGACCCTTCTCTCTTCCTAACATTAATCTTGTTTTCCTATACAAAGATATACAGTTTGGAGAGTTCTGCATATTGAAGAGTTCCAATTTCTTTCCATCAAAAATCATATTTTCAGATGCCATGGAAGACCTATTTTAGAATCCCTGTAGATTCGCCTGAAATGTGGATAATTGCCTTGTATTTAGTAGTTTTGTTTATCCTGATTTTTGTATAAGAAAACATTATAAACTGGGATCCATCTTAGAGTTTTGTCTAGACCTTTGTGTTTGAAACCTAAAGGAGTCAGTAAGCTTTATTAAGATCATATAGGGAATAAGACAGTGTCTCTCATCTTTTCTTTTTGTCATGACTTCAAGGGAAGGTCAGTTGCTATTTTACCAAAGTCAAGGAAATGATACCATCCCAAAAATGTCATCTCCCTAGCAGCAATAGGACCATCTTCTTCTATATATGAAGAAATTATATGAATATGCATACTATATCATCATGTCATATACATTTATATAATCTATCCTATTCCATATTAAGCAGAATGTACTTCACTATAGGATTCCAGTTTGTCTTAAATGTGCTCAGGGAAGGTCAAATACACAGCTTTAACCATGCCCTATTTTCCCTTTTGGACAATGCCCTTTAGGTGTCTCCTGTTTCATACCTGAGGATTTCCGTGAGCCCTGTCCTGCATACACAGAATAAGGAGATTTTGACAGCTCTGCCTTTGGGAATGACCTTGACCTTCACCGTGCATTTTCATGACAATTCGGGGGAGACTTTCCATGCACATAACTCCGTCCTCAACTTTGCAACTAACAGGTAGCCAGGGAATCACTTAACCAAGCCAGAAGAGTAATGGAAGCTTTGAAGGGTCCTCCTAACCATCTATATTAATAGTTTGAGGAATTTAAGAGTGTTCAAGAACAGTCACTTTTCAATTATTATCTCATCTGAATCTCACAATGACTCTGGAAGATGGGTGCTATTATTAACCCCATTTTACAGATGAGGAAATTGAGGCACACAGGAATTAAGTGACTTGCCCAGGGTCGTGCAGCTAGTAAATCTTTGAAGTTCCAATTAAATTCAGATTTTCCTGACTCAGGACCCTATGGCACTCCTGGTTATCTGTCTGCAAGCAGGGTCTGATGCCTGCTTCCCAGAGATATGGTGGAGAGATATATCTTCCAGATCAGCCTTGAACTTGATATGCTCTGAGGCTTCTTTTAGGTGTACAATTTTGTGACTCTAAAATGATTAATGTGGTGAACATAATGTGGTGGAAAAAAAGAAAACCCTGATGATGAAGAGGAGAGGGCACAAGCTGTGAGCGTCTGAAGAAACAGATTGCTTTCAGACATTATTCAGAGTTTCCAACTTGAGCTGCAGACCAGTATGATGTGTCAGCCTTGTTGTCATTGAATTTATCATGAGAGCAAAACTAGGAGTTTTTAATGTAGCTATTTCATTAGATAAATTCAGACTGGAATACAAGGGATAGATTTCGGGTTTTAACTAAATACATTTTCAGTGCAGTCCCTTATTGTAAATGCAGCAACAACAAAAATGATTTCTTAGCTGTATATCCTATAATTCTTCTCTGGAGATAATTTAATTCTTAGGGTCAGAATAGAAGATAAGTGATAGGGAGTTATCTAAACCATCTCAGACTTCAGCTAACCCTTTGGACATATAGGGTCCTTTAGGTATCATATCAGTTCAGACAATCTGGCCTCTTTTCAGGTCTATTTCATAGATGGTTTAGTCAATGTTCTTAGAACATTGACATAAAAATCTATAGCTGAAATAAAATAATGGTGAATCCAGGTTTAGAACCTGGGGTTCTGTTTCTTCAGTTGTATTCTTTATTAGAGTCTATCATACCTCAGTTAGGAACAGGCTAAAAAATCCCTACTTTTTTAATGAAATAATCCAATTAACTAATTATCCCCCCCCCCAAAAGGGATCAGCTGGAATATCTTTCTTTGGATATAGTCTAATATATCAGGATTTCTTGTAGGTATTGCTGCCATACTTGAAAACACTTTTTCCTCCCCTCCATTATGCAGAGATGACTTCGTCCAGATTGGAAAGGGAACAACCAATAACACCTGCATCATCCGCACCGTCAATGTTGGACTGACTCTGCTTGCTGTATGGGACATGGAGCATACTGGCCTCTCAGATTATGTACCTCTGCCTGTCCAGCAGGTCATCTCTCCAGAACTAACTGAGACTGTGGTAGTAGGCGATGTCCTTTGTTTGAGCACTGTCCTGATAAGCCCAGATGGTAAGGCTTACCCAAGATACCTCTGTTACAAATTCTCATTTCTGACTTGGTGAATGTTTCTACTACTTAGTAACTGTGAGGATTGGGAAGCAGCATAATATAGGGGAAAATTCACTAACTGGAGTGAGGGGACTAGGTTCAAATCTCACTTCTAATAGTTCTTACTCATGTGATGTTGGGCAAATCACTCACCTGGGTTTCAGTTTCCTCCTTTGTAGCGTGGTGGGGTTGACATGAATTTCACATTTAAGAAATGTTCCAGAGTTTTCAGTGGGGCTAGGCCAGAAGAAAGGCACCTAAAGCCTCTAACAAAGAGAGATCTCCTTCCCAGGTCTCTCAGGAACATGGAGCTCTTCAGCCAACAATATTCTCCAAGTTGACCCCAAGACTGGTGTGGCCGTGGCCAGAGACTCTGGAGCTGTGACTCTTTATTATGAAATTGCTGGTCTTCTCAAAACATATAAGGAGGTAAGGCTCTGAGATAGGGGCTCCCAGATCTGCCTTTCCACCTTGTAGTATTTTTACCTCAAATTATTGCAGGTGGATGTAGAGAAGGGAAAAGATGGACTGAAGAAAGATTGAAAGTCAAATTCTGTTGAAGGTTCTTCCATTTTAAAATGAGCTTGCCATCTAAAGATTTTGGTAGTGGAGCTGGAAATCAAAAATTGATAGATTATTGCTGCCAAGTCACAAACCAACCTAGAATCACTGCTGTTGGAAATCTGCTGAGAAGCCATCAAGGGCTAGGAGGGGCTGGGGGGTAGGATATTCAAGATATTCTCCCGATGCAAAAACTTCTCTTGTAAGTCACCTTCTGAATCTTCCAAGAGGTGAACAAAGTCATTTTCTCTTTCCTTACTATTTATCTGCAAACCAGAGTGAATCAATGGAAAGTGCCTGGTCTGTATCCAGATGCATCTCATTTTTATAGTGAGCGTGTGCTGTATTAAATAAGAAAGTTTAACCTAATAGTTTGCATATTTAGCTTGGCTTCCGTGAGACAGCAACTTAATTCCCTTTCTGCAGCATAAGAAATTCAGGTGCTGAACAACTTCTGATTAATAGAGCTGTGATTGTGTGAAAGAATTGCCAGTGTTTGCATGGAAGATCTAAAATAATTCAGATGCTTTTTTGGGAAAACAGCCCCCACAAATTGACCTCTACTCAGTTCAGGTCCTTATTAATAGCAACCAAAGGGATGACACTGTTGTTTTGAAATATTTGTGATCTGTCTTTAGAAGTAACAGGGCCCACTCTGTTTTGGGGATGCAGCCTTTTGCATACTTCATGAACGCTCTGTCTTATTTCAAATTATGGTAATAATGGTAATAAAATAAGATGATCTTTTCTTCCCTTTGTTGAAAACCAATTTACCAAACTGAATAAACATCACTTTTATGAGAAACTAGGAGACCCATGATTCCTGGTGAAAATCAATTTCCACCTTACAGAAAGTTGTCCTGCTTTAATTTCTGCTTGTTTGACGTGGCCTTCAGAGGGCAAGGTGGATTTTGCAGTAGTCAATTGTGTGGCTTGGTGTTGAGGTCTTTGCTTTTTTGGTTTATTCTCCAGGTCTGGATTAGTACCCCTCAAAGGATTGTGGCCACCTATGTCAGCGGCATCCCAACCAACTTTCAAGGTATCACTGCTTCCAAAGTAATAGTTGTAACTGGAGAAAGAACCACCAATCTGAGAGGTAATGCTCATGCTAATGAATAACATTTCTATGTGGTGCCATCATGTTTATATAGCATTTTTCTTGCAATAACCCTGAGAGTTGTATAATGCAAGTCATGCTATCCCCATTTCGGGGGGAGAAAATTGAGGCTTAGAGAGAAGCATCTTGGATATGGTCACACAGTTAGTAAAGTGATGGATTCCATAAAGTTCTATTAAAGTGGTGGATAGTTGTGATTTTCTAGGAATTCATGTTTTAGTATTATCATTAATAATTAGAATACTCATAACTCATACTTGATTGCAGCTCAGATGTGTTAAGATTGAATGGCATCATTGTATAGTATATAGGACCCTGTATTTGGAATGGTCTAGAAAACCTGGGTTAAGATTTTGATTTAGATATTTAAAAGTTGTTTGACTCTGTGAAGATTACTTGATCTCTTGATGTCTCAGTCTTATTAGCTGTTGGATTTGATGGACTTCTTATCTAAGGTTTCTTCCAGCCCTGAATTTGTGATTTGATGAACCTTGTAATGGGAGGGTTTTTATCAGTTGTTTTCAAATGAGAAAACTGAGACTCCAGACCCCAAGAGGCAGAACTCAGATATCTCCTGACCCTATTGACAAAGAGAATGAGAGAGAGAACTTGGAGAATTCATCTAACTTTCTGCTAGCTTTGGTTCTCCTTTTTGGATTAATTGGATATTATGTTTCATGTGGAAACTTGGCAGGATATTTGTATACCAAGTGGATAGGATGAAATTTGTCACTTTTGAACAAAAGATGCATTTCAATCTCACAGCTGCTAAAGGAAAGCTCTTTCTTGCAATAGATGGTTCTGGAAATAAACCAACAAGCTTCTAGCAACTTTTGATTTTTATAATTAACTTTTTTTTAAAGTGACTCTACCACCACTAAACCTGTTCTCTCTTGCCGATCACCAACCTTGACAACAACTGGAAAAAATACTGTTGTCAAAGTCACTTAACTGGTAAAATTAAATATCATCATTCTTGTTCTGATTAATGAACCAGACTTTATTGTATCACTGTGGCCTTTTTTTTCTTCAACATAGTATAAGTGCATGACATTTGGTTGTTGTTGAAATGATATTTAGTGTATTATTGGAGAACTATTGTCCTATTGGTGTCCAGAAATAAATTCTCCCTCTTTCTGGATGACAGAAAAAAAAGAATGCATTACTGGAGCTCATTGAACAGCCTCATGCATGAGGTACAAGATCTAGAATGATGCTGAAATTATCAGTGATTCAGTCTGACCTACACACCTGACAGCAATTTAATCCCTTCCTTTCATAAACTCTGCTATCATTATAGAACTTTCAGTAATACTGTTGCTCACCCTTGTTATAATAAGACTTGCTTAAATTTGGAATCACAACTTCTGATTAATAGAGCTGTGATAGTGTATACCCTTTGATCCAGAAATACTACTACTGGGTCTATGCCCTGAAGAGATTATAAAAAGGGTAAAAACATCACTTGTACAAAAATATTCATAGCAGCCCTGTTTGTAGTGGCAAAGAATTGGAAATTGAGGGAATGTCCATTAATTGGGGAATGGCTTAATAAACTGTAGTATATGTATGTGATGGAACACTATTGTTCTATTAGAAACCAGGAGGGATGGGAATTCAGGGAATCCTGGAGGGATTTGCATGAACTGATGCTGAGTGAGATGACCAGAACTAGAAGAACATTGTACACCCTAACAGCAACATGGGGGTGATGATCAACCTTGATGGACTCGTTCATTCCATCAGTGCAACAATCCGGGACAATTTTAGAATATCTGCAATGGAGAATACCATCTGTATCCAGAGAAAGAATTGTGGAGTTTGAACAGAGACCAAAGACTATTACCTTTAATTTTTTAAAAAGTTACCTTATTATATAATTTTTCTATCTCTTATACTTTATTTTTTTTCCTTAAGGATATGATTTCTCTCTCATCACATTCAACTTTGATCAGTCTATACCATGGAAACAATGTAAAGACTAACAGATTGCCTGCTGTGGGGGTGGGGAGAGGGAAGCAAGAATGGGGGAAAAATTGTAAAATTCAAAATAAATAAATAAATGAATTCTAAAAAATAAGACTTGCTTAGAAAACATTTGGAGACAAGAGAATGTAGTAGCTATAGAGCCAATTGGCCTTGGAGCCAGGAAAAAAAAACATCTTTGTCACATACTAGCTGTGTGCCCCTGGCCCTGTCACTTAACCACATGGGGCTTAGGCAACTTTCTAAGACTCTTAGGCAGTGATTCTCAAAGTGTGTGGTCCTGAGATCCTTTCAGGAAGTCTGAGAGATCAAAATTATTTTCAAAATATTACTAAAATATTCTAATACAATAAATGACTGATTATAGCTTACATGAACAAAATCTCTTTGGAGTTCTCTGTAATTTTTAAGAGTTTAAAGGTTTAAAGAGTTTATAGTAAGAGCATTTCTGTAAAATTAATCAATTGTAAAAGATATAATAACTCTGATCAATACACTGACCTTCCACAATTCCAAAGGATACATGATAAAAGAAAATACTCTCTACCTTCAGAGGAAAGACTGAGGAACTCAAAGTGCAGATTGAAGCATATTTTTCTTTTTTTTCTAGAACATGGCTAATGTGGAAATTTATTTTCATGACTTCTTTTTGTAGTAGATATTGTTTCTTGCCTTTCAAAGGGTGAAGGAGGGTGAGAAGGGGAAGAAAGAGTCTGGAACTGAAAATAAAAGGGGTCTGAGACCAAAAAGTTAGGATTGCTACTTTAAAATGTAAAAAAAGTGCTGATCTACATTAGGAGACCTGAGGTCCTATCCTGTCCTTATCTAGAAAACAGTATGAGCTTGGAATGGGGAGAAGTGGATGTAGATAAAGAAAGAGTTAGCCCACAAGTCTGAGAATGCATGGAGGGAGACTGCCAGCATCAGAGCTATTCTTGTCTCCTTCTCATACTCCAACTTGTTGTCTCTAGGAGAATGCTCACCAGTCCAGGTGGAAACCATTGTTGAACTTCACCCTGAAACCCTCATCAGCTGTCAGCTCCAGTTCAACCAGGAAGTATTCGATTTTCCAGCATATGACATTTTCACTACAGAACCTGGATTTGATGCATCTCTAGGTAAACTTGCCAAACTCTGAACATTGACATTGTCACTGGCAGTAGTTATAATTTGAGGAAATATCAAGACATGGGACTTCTTGTTCACAGAAACCATCTACCCAAATAGGTCTATATTTCTGATAATTCAACCTGAGGAAATTCATGTTGGCACTTGGGTTCATGGCTCAGTGCTGCTGCCATAGGGAATTTATTTTTCTTAAAATGTCTGATACTCTGTCATCTTTAGCATTGCTATTGTGGTGATTCTGAGGAATTAGTCTGAGAACTCTTGCTGTGATTCTCCAAAATACCTTGGTTTAGAGGGGTACCTAGTGGCAGCAGACATTGCATAAATGCTACCAGCTTGCTTAGAGAAGATCTGGGATCTGCCTAGTGACATCTGAATCCTAGATGACCAGTAAGGAAAAAGTTGACTCTTGCTGAGTCACAAGCAAACTCTGAGAACTCAGCAAGGTCAGGGTCTAGCTCCTAGAAAGTCTAGGTATGGAAATGTACCTGGCAGCTGGCTGCTTCTCCCTTCCATCACTGTGCCTCAGCTGGCAGAAGATACAGATCTTTAACAACACTGGCAACTGGACAGAAGTCATTTTGACATAAACTTTTATTTCTCAGTGGTTTTCCTGATTGCCAAGGACTTTATCATATTTACCCAGCAGCTAACATCAAGTCTGGCAGACAGTAAGCTACCCATCAAATATCATGGCACTAAATGAATTAATTCAGAAATTATTAAGTGGCTACTTTGTGCTGAGCCTTAAGGGTGATACAGATGTCTACGACATACTCTGGATCCTCAAGGAGAATTAAAATCCGGGAAAGGTACTAAGACAATTATACAGATAATTAGTGAATCCAAATACAAGTGCAAAAAGTGTTCTCGAGATGCAGAGATCATTTCCAATTTGAATGGATTAGAGAGAGGATATCCTAGGTAAAGTGGCATCTGATCTAGGCTTTATAAAACAGGTAGACTTTCATTAAGTAGAGACTGGGAAACAGTCTAGATGGTCAAAAACATGAAGATAGCATGTACTCATAGAACAGGGTGTAGATTCCTTTTGGCCAGAGTGTATGTGTAACATTTTATCCCAGCAGAGGATAATGATGAAATGTCCTATCTACCTCCTGTCTGAGAGGTAAGGGACTCAAGGTTTTGAGTCCTGATAGGATGCAGTGGAAATAAAGGAGTGGATATAAATGGAGGTAGGAATGCTGGGAATTGGTGATTAATTGGGCATGATGACAAGATAGCAGCCAGTCAGTAAACAAGCATTTATTAAGCACCAGCTCCTGTCTATGCCAGAGAACTGTGCTGATCAAAAATGTCATCATAGGAGAGGGAGAAGGATTGGATCTGTGTTTTCTCAGTCTAGAGAATTACCATGTGAGAAAACTTCCATCTACCAAAGCCATTTGACATTCTCTTAGAGAGTTGCCTAGAATCACTTAACCAGTCAGAAATGCTGCAATAGATGACAAGACTTATCACCACTGAAGGTGCCAGGGATTCAAACCTGGTGTGTCTAACCATTTAGCGTGTGCTGCATATAAGGTCTGAAACTCTCATTGCTCCAGGCCAGTACACCTGTTCCATCATGATGCACAGGCTGACTGACAAGCAGCTCAAACACCTCAGCATGAGGAAGACAGCTCTTATGGTGACAGCTTCACTCCAAGACAGCCATTTCTCTGGAGAACAGATCAGTGCTGAAGTACCCTTCAACCCTGGACTTTATGCTGACCAAACAGAAATCATCTTAAGTAACCACTATATGAGCTCAGAGGTCAAAATATTTGGAGCCATGGAGATTCTTGAGAATCTTGAGGTGAGTGGGTTTTGGTTTTCTGCTGTTCTTTTGTTTTCTTTTGTTTTTAAGAGTGAATTTCTAATTTTAGGCAAGTGTAGGGAATTTTAGAATATTTAATTAATGTCAATCAAAATCCCACACTTGATTTTTACATATGTCTGTTGTGAAATTTTTGATGTATAATTTATAATAAAAGACATCTCCCCATATCTTCCCATAAAAAGTTGATCAAAAATACATAATAGAGTATTTGCAACTGACATGACAGTACATGGAACTGTTTTTCTACTTTACCATTTCTCAGCTGAACAGAATTATATATGCTTTACTGATCTGGATCAATATTCCCCATTACATATGGCCTGAATTTTGTTTGCACCAGCATTGTCTTCACTTATATAGTCATGGTGGATAATTGTTTTTTGGGAATTGCTTTCTTTTCTCTGCATCAAGTCATACAAATCTTCTATTTCTTTAAATTCTTCATATCCAGTCTAACTTTTAGCACAAAATAATGTGACATTACAATTACATATCATAACTTGTTCAGTTATTTTTGGAATATGCAAATCTGTACAGATTGTTCTGAGACCAAATTTTTCAAAATATGCTAAGAAGAACCTTTGTAATAGTCAATTTATTGAATTTCTTGAGTAGCTACTCAATAAACCACCAAAAGACTCTGCATAGACACAAAGGAAGGAAAAGAGGCATGTTGTAGTATTCTTGAATGTCATTATTATTATGATTGGTACATGCATATGCATGTCATATGTAACATGTACATATGCATGCATACTTATATGAATTATGTAGTGCTTTATTGTTTGGAAAGGACTTTCCTCATAGCAGCTCCCAAGAGGTTGTTATAGCATCAGCACTATTTATCCTTATTTCACAGTGGGAGGTTCATCAAGATAAAGTGACTTACCCATAGCCACACGGGGAAGAGAAGGGAACGAGCATTTGCTCACATCTAATAACAAGATAAAGTATTTCCTTAAATGGTTCTTAGTAGTTAGTCTTTTAAATCTTTTTATTTTCTCAATTTTTTTTTTTTTTTTTGGTTCTGTGTTCGAGGTTTGGAGGTAGGGCTAAAGGGGAAGAACCAGGTCTTTGCTGGATAAAGCGGTATCCCACTCCACACACACACACACACACACACACACACACACTGCATACTGCATACTGCATACCACACCACACACATACACCCTACACTGCATACCGCATACCCCACCCTCCTCACACATACACCCCAATCTGGAAGGGAAGACAGTAGACCTGCCTATTCCACGGATCACCCTACATAAGTATGCAGATCATTTCTCTTCTCATCCAGATTGCTTAAGATAAGGGATGCCTTGATCAAAGAAGATTTTTCTATCCAGGGACCACTAATTAATGCAGAAGACTTTAGACACATTATCTCATTTAATCCCTGTGAGGTATGTGATGCTTAATATTTCAAGCATCCCTGATTTTAGTGATCTGGATCCTTTCCCCCACCACATGTATTATAGAGGTTGATCTCCTTGAACAATTTATCCCCCCTGCTGTAGTTTGCAATCATCCCAAGTATGAGTCTCTCTCACGAAAAGGAACACAGTAGGGCAACTTGGTGGTGCAGTGGATAAAGCACCGGCCCTGGAGTCAGGAGTACCTAGGTTCAAATCTGTTATCAGACACTTAATAATTACCTAGCTGTGTGGCCTTGGGCAAGCTACTTAACCCCATTTGCCTTGCAAAAACCTTAAAAAAAAAAGGAACACAGTTGAGGCAGCTAAGTGGCACAGTGGATAGAACACTGGTCCTGAAGTCAAGAGAACCTGAGTTCAAATGTGACCTCAGATACTTGACAATTACCCTAACTATGTGACCTTGGGCAAGTCACTTAATCCCATTGTCTTGCCGGGGATAAAAAAGAAAGAAAAGAAAAGGAACACAGTTTGCAATGCTGGACATACAGTAGATAGTTAAGAAACATTGAATGACTAAATGAATTTTCTTGAAGGAATTATTCTGGGGGAGTTCATATAAATTTTGTCTTGTTTAAAATAGTTCTTTATTATATTAGACCATAATAAGATTGCCTAGGAGAAAAATATCTGAATACAAACAATAAAAATTGACAACACTACACTCCTCCCCAAAACACACACACACACACACACACACACACACACACACACAAGTTTATCCCTATCACTAAGTCTGACATATTCTTTACATTGAGAAACGTCTTCCAATCAAAGTGATTCTTAAGCATGGGATCCAAAAAAAAAAACCCTGGAAGAAGTCAGGAGACCTGTGTTCTAATGGCAACTCTATCCATCTATCCATCCACTTGACATATGATATGACAGGCACTCTGGGCAAAGTTGGAAAATCCTTCCCCTGTCTACTTTTCCTCAGGGTTTGTTTTAAGGATAAAATGGGATCATATGTGTAAAAATACTGTAACAATAACTTGTTAATTAACTGTGGGGGAGGAAGGGTTATGGTATATCAGGTGATAGAGGGAAAGAATTTTGAATGTGGAAGTCAAAAAAGCTGGGTGGAAGGCCCACATCTGTTTCCTTATTCACTGGATTACAATAGGTAAGACCCTTTAGGTCTCTGGACTTTTTTTTTCCTCATTACCCTCCATCTTGGTGAAGTCTTTCCCTGGCCACCACTCCCTAAAAGAATGTATAGTTCATCTCCTTAGAAGTCAGCCTCCCAGAGGACAGACAGATTTTCTTTTATCTGATAGAAAACAAACATTTAATACATTTCATTCATGCATCTTAGCAATTTTGGGAGGAAACAGATTTTATAAATGGCGAAAGCATTAATCAATACCTGCTATAACTATTGATATTGTTGTTGATTTGAGGAGTCAGTTTAGCCTGGTCTTTTGATGTTATAGGTAAGGTTCTCCTCAGGAAGAACTTCCTGCATAAATAAAGATTAGCTCCTTCTCTACAGTTTCAGTTTTAGCATAGTGAAGTTAAACTCAAATAGAAACTCTCGAAAAATCCCTACTGGCCCATGTTGTCCCAGAAAACCACATATTAACATTATCTATCTTCTGTTGTATTTTTCTTTATTTTACTGGATATTTCCCAGTTGCCTATCAGTCTAGCTTGAATTGTACTTTGGAGTTTTTCTGAATGCATTCAGCTTGCTGTCTTCTGTTTAACACTTCTCTCTTGTTTAATTTCTTTTTCTGAGATAGGGTTGTTTAGGTATTTAATCTCTTCATTTAACCTGGGCAACATATTTTTGTAAATATTCATCCATTTCACTTAGATTGTCAAATTTGTTGGCATAGAGTTGGGCAAAATAATTTCAAATTATTACTTTAATTTCCTCCTCATTGGTGGTAAGTTCACCTTTTTCATTTATGATACTAGCAATTTGGTTTTCTTTTTTTTAATTAAATTGACCAGAAATTTATCAATTTTATTGATTTTTTCATAAAACCAACTTTTGGTTTTATTTATTAATTCAATAGTTTTTTGCTTTTGATTTTATTAATTTCTCCTTTAATTTTTAGAATTTCTAATTTGGTATTTAATTGGGGATTTTTAATTTGTTCTTTCTCTAATTTTTTTAGTTGCATATTTAGTTCATTGATTTCCTCTTTCTCTAATTTATTCATGTAAGCATTTAAAGATATAATATATCCCCTGAGAGCCACTTTGAGTGAATTCCATAGGTTTTGGTATGTTGTTTCATTATTGTCATTATCTAGGATAAAATGATTAATTCTTTCAATAATTTGTTTATTGGTCCACTCATTCTTTAAAATGAGGTTATTCAGTTTCCAATTAGTTCTGGGTCTATATCTCCTTGGCCCAATATTGCATATGACTTATTGCATTGTGATCTGAGAAAGATGTATTCACTGTTTCTGCCTTTCTGCAGTTGATCATTAGGTTTTTATGCCCTGGTATATGGTCAATTTCTGCATAAATTTCATGTACTGCAGAGAAAAAGGTATATTGCTTTCTATCCCCATTCAATTTCCTCCATAAGTCTACCATATCTAGTTTTTCCTAGCAATGTGTTTACCTCCTTAATTTCTTTCTTGTTTATTTTATGATTTGATTTATCTAGATCTGAGAGCGGGAGGTTGAGGTTTCCCACTAGTAGAGTTTTGCTGTCTTTGTCTTCCTGTAGATCTTTCAGCTTCTCCTCTAAGAATTTGGATGCTATTCCATTGGGTGCATATATATTCAGTATTGAAATAACTATTGTCCATGGTACCTTTTAGGAGGATAAAGTTTCCTTCCTTATCTCTTTTAAAGCTATCTTATTTTGCAGTTGCTTTGTCTGAGAATAAGGATTGCTACCCCTGCTTTTTTTCACTTCAGCTGAAGCAAAATATATTTTTGCTCCAACCTTTTACCTTTACTCTATATGTATTTCTCTGTTTCAAATGAATTTCTTGTAAGCAGCAGATTGTAGGAGTCTGGTTTTTTAATCCACTCTGCTATTCACTTAAGTTTTAAGGGAGAGTTCATCCCATTCACATTCAAAGTTATGATTACTAATTCTTTATTGCCCTCCATGCTATCTTCCCTCTGTCTCTATTTTCCCCTTCCCCCCCTTTATCTGTATTCCCCCAGTATTTTGTTTCTGAATTCTACCTCCTTCAGTGTAACATTTCTCTCTTAAGATAATTAAGCTGGGGTTCTGAGAGCTAATGGAAGTTGACCAGGCTTACCTGGCCCAATATGTTTCAGTTGCAGTTTGAATCTGTATCATTCTTACTCTGAGCCCAGCTAACTATTTCTTGTGCCATACTTGTCATTTCTATATGTTAGTATTGTTATTAATTAAAATGGTGATGATAAGAAGTATCCTGAACTTTTTATTGGATGGAAAAAATACAAGCATCTGATTATCTTCACCAAACAAGTGTAACTTAACAAAACCTCAACCTGGAATATCAGGTCGCCATTTTATGCCTTTCAAGTTATATGTTTTTCCCCAAGAAAAGCTTTTCTTTTCCTAGATAAAATCTGGATCACCAGCCGTAGTTGCTTTTGTGAAGGAGAAGTCATATGGATTGCCCAGCTTTGTCACCTACACCATCAGCATCTCTGATCCAATGGTCCTCAGCCAACGATCCTCATCTACCACACTGACTATTTCCAGCCCCATGACGGACCAATCCATCACTCTCCCAGTCACCATGGTCTATATGACTGATAGGCGAGGCCCTGGCCAGCGTAAGTGCATTCCATAACTTTGTGACCCTTGGAGACTAGATAGTTGCTTAATTTATATTGCATAAAGGTGGTGATTGAGGGGAAGGGAGGTGAAGCTTAAAGATTTTCAGGAATAATTTTGATTTAGAAGTCAGTTAGATTAGTCTGAGATAGGAGGATGCCAGGTACAATGTCCCTTCCTTCCCCCAGTGCAAAAAAAAAAAAGGAATTGCTTTCTTCCTCACTAAAGATTTCTTTCCTTTTTCAGCCAGTTGTGGTTGCCCAAAGGTGCCAATTTTTCCCTACTATGGCTTAATTTTTCATGAATCTAACCCAGGACTTCAGGTTTTCAAAATAGCTTTGCATTTCTAGACTGTGGTGACAGCCTCAGTGGCAGTTCCATCTATCCTCAGCTATATCACTGACAGGCACATTCAGAGCGCACATGGCTTCCCATTTGTAATCTGAACAAATCAAGGGATTCAAATGAGGCACGTTTACCCAAAGGAGATAGTTGTGAGCCCAGGGCAGGGAAAGAAGGCTTGTTTGAGTAGATTAAGGTGCTGGAACACTATTTATAACTTGTACAACTACAAAGATTTCTTTTCCAATTGATTCCACAGAAGGAGCCAGCCTATTCCAACACTTTCTTGACTCCTATCAGGTCATGTTCTTCACGCTTTTTGCACTGCTGGCAGGGACAGCTATTATGATCATAGGTAAAATATATTTATATGTTTCTCAACTTGTATGTCATTTATGTTACCCAATCTATATAAACTGTTGCATGTCTTTCAGTTTACCATGCAGTTTTCTCACCCAAAGAGCACAATACTCACCCTGCCTTTACCCCAAGAACCAGCCCTTCACATAGTCCTAACAGTAAGTAGTTCCTGGGTAAGTTTGATAAATGGGAAGAAAAAAGTATGGTAGTGTGGACATTGCCACGGGAAGAATGACCACAAAGGAGACAAGATCTATTCTCCAACAGCTCTGGCACCTTCCTCATTGCTGTGCACCTAAATTCTACCTTTAGCAACACACACACACACACACATTTAGTTATGTGCACACATATCACTTGCTGTTCCAAGAGAAAAACAGCACCTATTTTCTCAAATCGCTAAATAATGCCCTTGGATTTGAGCTGGAAGAAATTTCAAGGGTCATCTGGTCAAAAAGGTCACCTAGCCAACATTCAATAGTCATCCAGCATCTAGTTAAGCACCTCCTGCATGCAGAGCATTATGCTGGGTACAGGGGAGATATACAGTTTAGATAAGCTATGATGCCTGCCCTCAGACAGTTTATAATCTACTGGGTCTACGTGGCACCAACACAGAAGACTGCTATATCATATTTAACATCAAAATACAATAGTCACATAACAAAGGTCTTAGGGGAAGGACCTTCACAACTGGAAGCCTTTCTAGAAAAGGTGATATTTGTATTGGGCTTTAACGTATGAGCAAGAATTTAATAAGTGAAGAGAGAAGGGGCCCTCCTGACCCAGAAGAAAAGTAAAGACAGAACGATGAAGTCAGGAAAGCATAGAGTATGTTGGGGATCAGAGAGCAATCAGTCTGGCCAAAGAAAATGTCCTTGACTGTTAAAGATCCCCAAATACAAAAAAGTACCAGAAACAGCTTAACACAGCTTATCTACACTGCTAATGAGGGATTTGAAAATGTACAAATTTAGTTTTCTTTATTAAAAATTTGTCATCTTAAACCTCACCATGATTAAGAAATTGGCTTAACAGCTTACCTTGGTCAATGCTTTTTTTTTTATTTTGGGGTTGGGTTTGTTTGGTTTGGGGGTTGGTTTGAGGGTTTTCTACATGAAAGGGAATAGTGGAACCTAGAGGTATAATTGTAATGCTAAATGTTTCCAGACATCCTGACTTTGATTGAAAGCAACTAAAAGAAGGGAAGCTGAGAATTAAGACCAGTCATTTAAATAAAGACGACAGAATATTTGGAAGTGGAGGTTTTTCTTTAAGTATCAATTACAGACTTCACTTAGTAGAGTCACTGAGGTACTCACTGATTCTTTGAAAACATAACCAGAAGTATTTTGTTTTAAAATAATAATAATAATAATAATCACCTATATTTGTTACCCTAAAATACTTTATATACATTATCTCATTTGAACTTCAACAAAAGAAATAAATACCATTATTGCTACTTTACATATAAGGCAACAAAGGCTATGAAAAACTTAAGTGACTCGTCCAAAGTCACACAGCTATTAAGTGTTTGAGGAGGGATTTAAACTAGAGACTTCCTAAGTCCACAATACTCTCTCCATAATACTAGATTTCCACTCCATCTTAGTGGACTGATTCCCTCAAACAGTGTCCAAGGGCTCTTAATATCCTCTAGTGAAATGCTACTAACTATTACTTTTGGTGCTATCCAAACCTCTCCCGACATCTGTCTCCTTATTTCTTTTGCCATCCCTCTGAATATATCCTTCCACTCTGATTTATATTTTCTGTACCATGTCTGTATGTAATTGTTTGCATGTATTCTGCCCCATTGGACTGATAGTTCCTTGAGAGCAGGGATTGGGGGTTGTGTGTGTGTATGTGTGTGTGTTTGTTTTGCCTTTCTTTGTATTCCTTATAAAGATTTGTTGACTGACTGACTTCAGTGAACCCAAGTCATTTGGAAGATGAAAGGGGAGAACTAGTTGAACCTTTCTGATCAATGCAAACTTGATAAGAATCCTTGAAAAATAAATGTGAAAGACAAAAAAATGAAAAATATTAATGGATCTGGTGAACTCTGAGAGCTTTCATGGGATAGGACAATTCAGAAATGGTGCAAAAGGAAGCTTCTGAGCACACCCTGAAGGCTATCATGATCGGTGGTTATATTTAAGCCAGCCTTTCTGGAAGACTTGCTTGGAGACGTGTATCTCATGCACTCAAGGTGCTCCATGGCACTGCCCGAGTCTCATGAGGAACATTAAATGTTTGCAGAAGAGCCTTTCTGAGAATCATTCTTAAACAAATTGACAAAATGCTTGACAATGCCAGTAAACATTGAAGCCCCAACATAGCCACATGTAGGTTCTTTTCCCCTGGGAAGGCCTACTTACCAGCTTGAAACAAAATTAAATCTTGTTCAACTCTCTGGCATCTTTCCAGCATGGTATAATACAAAGGCAATTAGAAACCAAGAAACCTGGAGTCTCATCCCAACTCTGCCACTAGTTCTGTGTGACCTTGAGCAAGTTACTTCCCTTCTGTGGGCCTCAGTTTCTCCCTCTCTAAAATGAGGGAATAGCTCAGAGCTTTTGACCTTTGTGTCATGGTTCCCTGATGAATATGGGTCCCTTCTTAGAACAATGTTTTTAAGTGTAAAATAAAACACATAGGATTTACTAAAAAAAAATAAATAAATTGAAAATGTTATCAAATATTTTCAAGAAGCAAGTTCATACACACCAGGTTAAGAATCCCTGGGCTAGATGATCTCAAGAAAAGCCCCTGCAGTACTAATAATCAGATGATTCTAAATGACAATGTTTCTAAAGTTCAGGGAGAAAGGTTCTCTTTCATTGTGTCTGTGGACTGGAGAACATTATTCTTAGTAGGTAGTTAATGAATTCAGACTTCATTGACCAGCCATGAATTGGGCCCATTAGCTCCAGAACACTGCAATACTAAACCACAGCCAAAATCTAGACAGGGAGGTCAAGAGAAGAGAGCCATGGAATTGCAAACTGGAAGATCTGGAAGGAATCTTAGAGACCATCTATTCCAACCTCTCTTAGATTTATTCAACCTATTTATTAACCATTTATTAAGCAACCACTATTTATTAAGTAAGCTACTAAGACAAGTTCTCCTAGCACTATGCTCAGGACTTTACATATAGGAATCTGATGACTAGAACAGGAAAGTGACTGCCCCAATTCCCACAGCAAGTTAGAGATAGAACTGGGAAAGGTACCTAGATCTCCTGACTCCTGGTCTGGTTTGCCTGAATAGGCAAATCTTATACTATTTGAAATTAGCAACACTGGGGGAAACCATCTCAGAATCTTCTTTGAGTATGAGACTACATGATACGAAGTTATGTCCTATTAGACTTAATAAAATAAATGAAGTCTAAGATAATGATATCACATTTTTTTTATTTACATGAGCTAAATTTCCGTGAACATATACTATCTGGCCATTTCATCATGTCATAAATTCATGAGGTCATGGAGGAATGTGAGGGAAATCATCTGATTATAAAAATAATGATCCAGGAAAAGCTCTATTAGTGAAAACAATTTTCAACAACTGATTTCCTTCAACCTCTGTGTTCCTGTGTATGGTCAGCTGCTGCAGCAAGTCACTCCTCCTCTTTTTATCCTAGGTTTTGTTGCTCTCCCTCCGATACCTTTCAGCACTCTGCCCCACAATCGAAAAACCAGTCCACCCTCCAGGCTCTGGAGCCCTGATTACGCTTCCCATTAAAGTCGGATGAAAGAAGCTGGCCCCAGAGAAGACAACCATTCGAAGAAAACACAGAAAGAATTTAGTGCCTTTAATATTAATCAGATAAATGTATCACACTGGAGACATCCCGATGAGATTGGAGTAAATCTCAGGTTGGATCTAATATGTCAGGATTTGATAGTTCTGTGTTTTAACCCTTGCTTTTTAGCTTCCTTTTTTAAAAAATGCATAGTTCTTTTCCATATTCCCATAGGTTCTTAAAGTCTTAGAAACTCTCTGTATCAGTCTTTGGTTTTAGGCACAGGTTGCTCAGGGTTCCTGGATGATGCTCCTTTTTTTTCCCCTCGTGTCACTAAAATCGTGCTATTTCACATGCTTGGGGCAGTAAGAGGCTTCATTTAAAGTCTGGTAGAGAAAGCAAAAATATCTAATGTGGTAGGGCATGCATCTTGCAGAAGGAACTTTTTTGCATTTCATTTTCTCCCTGTGAAAACTACTTCCCCCTTAGCAAGGTTGCTAAGTAAGAGAAGTAGTGAAATGGAAAAAAAAATGTGAATATCCTATGTTCTGAAGGCCTCAGTTTTCTTTTTGAGTCTCAGGAATGCACTGCCCTCTTGGGTGCTCTCAATATTTTAGCCTTACAATGTGACTCAGAATGATTATCATTTGGAAATGGGCATTTCTTTTCCTTTGCAAATGTGAATAGAGTCTGTCTTCTGTGTTTAAAAAGGGAAAAAAAATAAGTATTAATGTGACCACTGTTATCTTCAGCCCTGTGTCGCAGGCATCTCATGCTAGAAATAACTTAGTTGGTGTCTTCTTAGTACAAGGATGGTGCTTTCATTATTCAGGAAACACTTAGATCAGAAGGATGGCCTGTGTTTAGGGCTTTTTTCCTTTAACTTAAGTTGCTGTTTTGTCCAGTTGAAGCACAAAGTTGTAGTTGTATTTTTTTTATTTCACTCAGCCATCCAAGTACCTCAGCAGACCTTGAGCCTCTGCCTTTCTCCACTGTAAAAAGATGACCATCCTTTTTCTGGGAGCCTCTGGCTAATTACTGGGATTTGCTGGTCTCCCTTCAATGTGCACTGAACTCTTCTAGATCAGGGGACAGGAGGAGGAGGAGTAGGGGAGCGGGGCAATTTGTTTCAGGCCAGAGAAGCCCCTTGGGGAGAAGACAATGGCTGGAAAGCCTGAGGGAATGGGGGGAGATTGAGAAAGGGTTAGGGACCTTGGTGGGGTATGGGGAAGACAACCCCAGCAATAAATTCAGAACCCCATTCAGAAGCTAGAAATGTTAACTTGATCCTGGAAGAAATTTCCTTCTTAGTTAT
Source organism: Macrotis lagotis (assembly GCF_037893015.1). Lineage (NCBI taxonomy): Eukaryota > Metazoa > Chordata > Mammalia > Peramelemorphia > Peramelidae > Macrotis > Macrotis lagotis. The sequence goes on from NC_133665.1 coordinate 131,678,549, forward strand.
TGACATAAAGCACTCAGAAATATAACTACTCATCCTTGAGACTGTGAGTTTTTAAAATATGACTATGTTTGTCTTTGTCCATAGAGTGATGACCACCGACTGAGTGGGCAGAGGCCCTTCTAAAAGTAGATTTTTTTTTCTCAGAATGTGACCACACCATGGTCAGAAAATCCACTTGTCCTTTTCCAGTAGAGAAGGTACCAAATATGGAGATGTTCTTTTAGGTCCCCTTTAGAACTATGGATTTATATAATGATGGTCTCTGTGACACTCTCTGTTGTCTTTCTTAAATATATATATATATATATATATATATATATATATACATATATATATATATGTATATATATATATATATATTAATTAACCATTGAGAAGGCAGTATGATGTCACCCTCTTCCTTCAAAGTTGGGTTAAATAATTTATTTTCCATTGCATAAGGAAGGAAGAATTGTGCCTTGTGTACTAAATGATCTTGAAACTGACAATTTGGATGTAAATATGAGCATTTCTACTTGCTTTATTGAATAAAGCTGGATTAAAGATTCTTTAATCAGGTGTGATCCTTACTGACTCTTTATTATGGACTGCACTTAACAGAGAGCCAAAGTGCAAAGATCATATCGGTCCATCAGAAGGCATTTATTAAATGTCTGCCATGTCTCAGGTCCTGTGCTAAACACTGAGGAGATAAATTCATATTCTACTATCATAGAAGGTTGGGGCTGAAAGCAATTCTACAGACTGGGAAATTCAACTCTTAATCTTTCAGGTCACACCACCAGGACCGGAGAAATTGTGATTTGTCTAAATTGCAAAAGGTAGCCAAGAATGGCACTCAGATCCAGGCTCAGGTTGTCGGTCTTCCTAGCTAACATTCATTCTGTGAGACCATGTTGTCATCTCTAACTTGCTTTGCCTATTACTTTGGGAGCATTTCTGAAGCTATTAAAGAAGAGCTAAGCATTACATTCATTACCAACCAAATTTCCACTCTTGTTATTCAATCATTTTTCTATCATGTCCAACTCTTTGTGACCCTATTTTCTTGCAGAGATACTGGAGTGGTTGGCCATTTCCTTCAGCTACTCATTTTATGGCTGAGGAGACTAAGGCAAATAGGGTTAAATTACTTGTCTGGGAGTCAAATATCTGGTAAGTGTCTGAGGCCAGATTTGAACTCAGGGAGATGAGATTTCCTGATTCTAGTCTGTGCACCCAATCCAATGCATCACCTGTCTTGCCCTATCCTCACCAAAGGCATGATGAGTGGAAGTCAGTAAATGAGTCTCCTTTCCAAAACAGCTACCAAGTAATCATCAGCTTTCCTAAAGACCTCACTTGAAGAAGAGCCAGAGATATCTTGGAGTTAGCCTGAAGAGCCAATTATTAATTTTTCAGTGTGAGCATTTAAACTTTAAAAATTGACAAAAGTCTACATTTTATTGTTTTGCCAGTTGTTCAGACTTCAGAAAACAATTGGGGGAAAAAGTGTTATATATACAAAATAACTCACTTAGCTAGTACTTTATGTTTCTAAAGATTGTGTAGGCTTGCAAGTCATAGCACTAATCATCAAGGATTAAGAGCCTACAGTGTGCTAGGGACTGAAGATCCAAGTTTAAAGAGGGAATTGATACTATCAGATGAGACTATTAGCTCAGTGAATGGTAGATACCAACCAAATTTCCATTTTATTCTCATTATTCAGTCATTTTTCATCATGTCTAACTCTTTGTGACCCTATATGGGATTTTCTTGGCTTATTCATATGCTTTTGCTTCCCTAATAGAAATGATTATACATTCTAATGGGAAGGAACAAATTCTTATATAAATATATTCATTATAAAACTAAAGTTAATAATTATTCAAAATAGTTAATTATAAGGTAATATGAGAGGGATGTGCTAGCAGTTGAATCAGGAAAAACTTCATGAAAATGATGTTGACTGGGCTAAATCTTAAATGGAGAGGAAGACTGAGGCAGAGGCAAAGAGGCAATTCTGGAATGAGGAATGGTCAACCACAACTGCCTCCACAGGACTGAAAGTCTCCTCCCAGAGGGCAATGGAAAGGGACTTGGAGTGATGATTGTGAATAGGTTACAACCCATCTTAAACAAATCAGGGATAAATTGGAGTAAAGGATGTTTTCAAAGAAATGAACAGGAAAAAGATGGATGAGTCAAATGGGAAAATGAAGGATAACCACTGGACCATCTGTGTGATATAATTAGTGTCTTCCCAATTGTCAGGAGAAAAAAAGGAAGGCTTCTAGTCCTTTGGATGCACCCCCAGTGGAAAGCCAAAATTAGCTGTGAACAAGCAGAAATGGATGGGCTGACATCTGCCTCTCCTCATGTTGAGATCACAAATCCCTTTGGGGTACTTAAGGAAGGAAGAAGAAGAAGAGAGGGAGAGGTGGAGGAAGTAAGAAGAAAATGGAGGGAAGGGTAGAAGAAGGAAGGGATGGAAGGGAGGGAAAGATGGAAAAAGGAAGAATGGAAAGGGGAAACGGTGGAAGATGGGAGTGGGGAGGAAGAAGCAAGCATTTATGAAGGACCTGTGCTAAGCCATTTGCAAATATCTCATTTGAGATAACCTCAGAAGAGTTAGGTATTGTAATTAATTTTATTTTATTTTATAGTTGAGACAACTGAAGCAAGCAGAGGTTAGTAACTTGACCAAGGTCACACAGCTAATAACTATCTGATAAAGGATTTGAATTCATGTCTTTCTGATTCTAGACCCGCCTCCAAATGTGAAATGAAAGAACAAATCCAGGAAATCAGTCACTTTAATATTAAGTACTTATGTTCCTGGCAGTATGCATACTAAATGAAACAGATAAAATGAAAAAGTAAAGCTTGTCTGCCTTTAAAAAGTTTTCATATTGATGGTTTCTCTCTTCATTCTCCCTCTCCCTCACCCTCACCAAGTTTTAACCAAGCAGGCCCTATCAAGGTGGTAAAATAAACAGAGCACTGGCCCTTTAGAGAAGCTTCATCTTCCAGAATTCAAATCTGACCTCAGATAATTACTGGTTTGTGTGACTCTGAGCAAGTCACCTAACCTGTTTGCCTCCATTTCCTCAATTATAAAATGATGTTCATAAAAGCACCTACTTCACAGGGTTGTAGTGAGGATCAAAAGAGAATATCTGTAAGACACTTGGTACAATATCTGGGGTATAGTAAACCCTAAATAAATGCTGATTTCCTCTGCCTTCCTATATTAGAACCGGTCAGTTCTCCCCACTGCAGATCAGCAAAATTGGGAGTCATCCAGCTTCCAAGGAATTCAAGTGAGGGGAAGAACCAAGGAGCCAAAGAAAGGTTGCCTGCCGCCCTTGCCCTGCTCTTTACCCAGGTGTAGGAAGAATAAGACCTTCCTGACAGTCTATCCAATGCCCTCCCTGCCATCATTCAAGATGCCACCTTGCCCAGCCTATCTTGGTTTCCATGGGAGGGATGTAACATAGCTGGTTGTAAAAACATATGTAATAACCACTTTCAAAGGTGCTAGCGCATGAAATAAAGAGCAACTCTACCCTTTGGCTAATTGATTGCATAGACACTGCCTCAGAAAAGTGCTGTGGGGGACATTTAAAAAAAACTGCTTTTGGGAGAGAGGTCAATGGAGTTAATCTGCTTAACATTTAAGAGGGACTTTAGAGTCAAGAATTTAGATCCCATGTTGCCATTTCCTAGGTGACCCTCTGTTCAATGTAATATGTAGCATGACAATTCTATTGTTCTGATCAACTTGTAATCCTATGTCTTTGGCAACTGAATTAGTTTGGTGCCCTATCGCAAGAAGTACAGACAGCCTCAGCATCCTTAAATCTAGCTTAAGTTTTCAAAGATAATATAACCATGATGCACTGAAGGTGTAAGAGAGACTGTCAATAGCAGCATGAAGAGTTATGCTGTACTCTCTGGGCAAGATGCCCAAGACAGGGTACATCCAGGGCAAAGATATGGCAATAGGAGATGAAGCATTGTGTTTGAGGAACAAGGAGGATAGTATGACTGATGATAGGATGACAGTATAGAGTGTATCAATGAGAGAGAAGTATAGAGTAGTAAGAAGACACCAGGTTGGGGAGAACTTTCAGATGCCAAAGAACTTTATACTTGATTTGATATTTTAAAGATGCAACAAGGGTGAAGTGGACAGAGCCCTGGACTTGGAATAAGGAAGACTAGAGTTTAAATCCAGTCTTAGATATACCTGTGTGACCCAGCTGCCTAAACTTTATTTACCTTAGTTTCCTTCTAAGTAAAACGAAGGGGATTGGCTTGGTGACCTCCAAGGTCCTTCCAACTCTAAATCTATGATCCTGCCATGCTGTCTTCCTAGAGGTAATAGGGAGTCATCAGAATTTTTAAGAGGAGTGGCATGGTAGGTATATATATATACTTGATGTAAATTATTTTGGCAATGCTAAGTGGAGGATGGATTGGTGTAGGGCATGGTTTAAGTCAGGAAGACCAAATAAGAAGCTATTATGGTTTGTAGACCTGAGGAGGGTTTGTGAGTGTGAATGAAGGGAAGGCAATGTGTGTGGGAGAGAGATTGCAGAGTCAGATTTTGGCAATTCTTTGAATACTGGACAGTTAGGTGGGACCATAATGCACAGAGTTTCAGATCAGGAGTCAGGAAGACTTGCTCCCTGAGTTTAAATCTGGTCTCAGACTCTGACAGTGTCACTTCTCCCTTTATTTCAGTTTACTCATCTGTAAAATGAGTAGGAGAAGGAAATGGCAAATATTCACCATCTTTGCCAAGATAAAACCAAATGGGGTCATGAAGAATCCAATATGACTGAATACATTCAGCTATAGAATGTGAGCAAGAGTGAGATGTCAAGTATGAATAGTTTCATGTAAGAAGTCAAGTAACTGCTCCCCTAGGTTTGATGGTGGACATGGAGGTCCTTCAAGAGGATTCATCTCCTCCAGGTAAACCAAAATGCTCTCTGGGTTGGCAAGAAGGCATATTCACTGGTACAATTCTGCTGTAGGCCCTGAAATAACAATTGGGTGGTCTTTTGGGAAGGATCATGCTTTAATATGCTTTTCTAATCAATAGATTGTAAGCTCCTTGAGGGCAGGGATTATTTCATTTTTATCTTTATAGATAACATAGTGGATAAAGTACTGGACTGTAATTAAAAAGACCTGAATTCAAATCGTACCTCAGACACTGGTGTTACTTAACTGCTGTCTGCCTCAGTTTCATTCATTGTAAAATGGGAATAATGACAGCAAACAGCAGGTACTGAATAATTGGCTCACTCTTTTCCTCCTTTTCCTTTCCCCTTTGAAGCTAGTTAAATAATGCACAAATCACCAGAGGTACACTTATACAACAAGATACAAAGACACATGTATTCATGTTTCATCAGCCTCTCACGCCAAACCTGGTTCTTGGGCCTGAGAAATAAAGCTGTTTGAGTGATTGTTCTAGGAAATTCAGCCTTTTTCCAAACTGGTTGATTCTTTGTGGCCCCAACATTGAAAGTTCCCACTGTTTGATTTTAGAGAGCAAAAGTAACTGGGACCTTTTTCAAATGCACTGATCTAAGACAAGCAAGTCCCAGGCCTACTAAACTGTCTATATTTTCTTTTCATTTTTTTGTTTTTGCTTTTTTTTTTAGGGTAATAGGATTAAGTGACTTTCCTAAGGCCACACAGCTAGTAAGTATCAAGTGTCTGAGGCCACATTTGAACTCGGATCCCCCTGACTCCAGGGGAAGTGCTCTATCCACTGCCCCCTCTATATTTTCTATGTATGGATTTTCTTGCATGTAGTCTCCCCCATGAGAATGGGAGCTCCTTGAGATTTGGCAACATGTATTGCTTTTCTTTGCATCCTCAGCACAATGTAAGCATGTAAGAAATGACGAATTGCCTGACCTTGGAATCTGTCTAGGATCTACCAATGAATAAATTGACCTTTCCTCCTAGATCAACTGGGAGGGCTCTCTCTCTCTCTCTCTCTCTCTCTCTCTCTCTCTCTCTCTCTCCCCGCACAGTACACTCTGGCTAGGAATATTGTACACATGATGATGATGTTTGCCCATGTTAGACCATGACAGAAAAGTGATGCCATGACATGCATGTGAATTGGATATGGGGGGGGGTGCTGTCTTAAATCACCAGCTTCACTTTCTCCTCTGGAGATAATTTGAGTCCAATAGCCAGATATAAATCAGGATGACTGCAAATGGCTCTGGATGTGAGGGAATCAGGTTAAATGACTTGCCAAGGTCACACAGCTAATAAGTACCAATTATAGGAGGATTTGAACTCAGGTCCTCCTGATTCTAGGGCTGGTACTCTATCCATTGCACCACATAGTTGACCCTAGAATTTGCACAAATGAAGATATTAATAGGTGAATCAGCCTGAAGGTTTTGCCAATTTACTACCCTTTTTCCCCCACACAACCTCCTTTATGAGTAAGGTCCCTAAAGCCATATGCTTTTCCTCCCTTTTCCCCTCACATAGTGCATTGCTCAGACAAATTAATCCAAGTGCCCTCATTCAAACAAAAAGTCACGCATTCCCATTTCTAGAAACAAGAGATTAAACATGGCACCAGACTTACCAAACCCTCCTTATTTTGTGTGGTCCCTCCCATATGAGACAAACTGAGAGGGGTTGACCCTGACTTCTGGTCAGAGCTTGCTGATCAGGGTGCTTTTCATCCCTAGTACTCATGGAAGTAGGGGTCAGATTATTCTCTCCTATTCTCATCTCTCATGCTGGTAAGTTTAACTAGTCTTGTGAGGGGTTCAAAGCTTGGATGGGCATCTTGGCCTTATCTACTCTCAAGTCCAGGATACAGTACCTTGTTCTTTGTTTTTTGTTTTGTTTTTGCAAGGCAATGAGGTTGAGACTTGCCCAAGGTCACACGGCTAGGAAATTATTTAGTGTCCGAGGATGAATTTGAACTCAGGTCCTCCTGACTCCAAGGCCAGTGCTCTATCCACTGAGCCATCTAATTGCCCCATGAGTGGTTCTTGATTGGAGGACTTCATTGTGAATTTCCTGAGCTTTCTCCTTGAACTCTAAGCAACTTCTTATGGACAAATTGAACTTGACTGAAATCTCTACATCATTGTTCAAAGCAGAGATCTCTCTATGTTTACTGTAAGATTTTATTGCCTCCATTACATTTTCCACCAATATCCATCCAGCTCCTATCATAAAACACAACCAAAACAATCAACAATACATGCAAAAAGATATCAAAAATTTTAAATTCACTTGGTTATAGGGAACCAAGGAATTGTATCTTCCTGTACCTAGAATTCATGTGCATTATCCCAATGTGCTTCTTACCCTTAGAAGGCTTTTTAAATGGGGTGAAGATGTCAGCCAGACTTGGAATGGAGATGGTTAAGTGATAGAATAATCAAGGGAGAGGTGAACAAGTCACTTATCATCTGCCTCAAATTCCTCAATTATAAAATGGAGATTATAATGGCTTCCATTTCACAGGTTGATTGTAAGAATCACAATATAACAATATACATAAAGCACTTTGCAAACCTTAAAATGCAATATAAATTTTAGTTGTGTTATTCAGACACAACTCCCAGAGTGGAAACTCCCTTCATTGTTGCAGCTCTGCAGTTTGTCTTTAACTTAACCATCTAAAGAGAATTGTTTGGGTCACCAAACCTACTATCCAGTAGGGATCAGAGGTAGGACTTGAACCCAGGACCCCCAGATTCCAAGTCTACCACACTGATTTAAGAGACTACCTCCTATGTATGACAACACAGTCTGTTCCCTGAATTCTTAGTCTTCGCCCCTAGGAAGTTAGTTCAGTTTTACATTTCTAAGACTAAAAACACAACCTCATACCAATTACATCTAACTACAGCATCTAAAATGCAAACCACTATAGCATTTCATAGATCAGCCAATGGTGGTACATACATATAAAGGAAAGAAACATGTATTAAACATCTAATATATGCTTAGGTTCTATACTAAGTTGATTTACAAATATGATCCCATTTGATCCTCCTAACAACTCTCTCAGAAAGGCACTATCATGATTCACATTTTTTTTACAGATGAGAAAAATAGAGGCAAATAGAGGAAGTATCTGAGACTGGATTTGAACCCAGATCTTCTTGACTCCAGGTCCAACATTCTATCTATTGTGCTTTCTAGGTGCCTACAAAAGAGGATGCTATGATACTTTCACTTATGAGCTCTAGCAGCTATTCAGGTCAACTGGTTCTGAAGCAAAGGAATATATGCAACAATTCCAGAAAGCCAACCCTTCCCAGGAATACAATTTGAGTTTTAAAATTACACACACACACACACACACACACACACACACACAGACACATTTGATGTTAGAAATCTTAGACTCAAGGAAAGCAAACAGCATTGGAACCTTTTTCAAAAGCACTGGTCTAGGACAAACTGGTACCAAGCATTTTTTGAATATACCAATGTTGTTGTTGAGTTGTTTCAGTCACGTCTGATTCTTTGTTACCCCTTTCTTGGCTAAGATATTAGAGTAATTTGCCATTTCTTTCTCCAGCTCATTTTACAGATGAGGAAACTGAAGTAAACAAGGTTAAATGACTCAACCCAGACAGTTAAGTGTCTGAGACCATACTTGAACTCAGGTCTTCTTAACTGCAGGCCTGGCATTCTATTTACTGTGCCACCACCTAGTTTCTCCTTTGAATATACCAGTCATAGGTAAACAAGTTAAAAGATACATTTGAAGGGGCGGCTAGGTGGCATAGTGGATAAAGGAGTACCTGGGTTCAAATCCAATCTCAAACACTTAATAATTACCTAGCTGTGTGGCCTTGGGCAAGCCACTTAACCCCATTTGCCTTTCAAAAACCTAAAAAAAAAGATGCATTTGAAACTGCTAGAGTCTCTTTGGTGACAGGCTTCAAGGGCAGTAATTAAGGATTCAGCATCAGTCATTCTAGTTCTTTCTATCTGTCCTCCTAAGGAAAGGTGATTTGCCTGAACAGACAGCATCAAATAGATAGTGAAGGAGAACATTTTCGTAAGACCTAAATCAATAGAGAGCAAGTTTGGAGAAGATATTGTGCAAAGAGCATTTAACTATTAGTCAAATGACTTGGATCTAGTCCCAACTTTGTTCCAAACTATGAATGGAATCCTGGGTAAAACATTTCTCTCATATGGACCTTATTTTGCCAACTTGTTAAGTAAAGACATTATATGATCTCTAAGGTTCCTTCTAGCTCTGACTTTCCACAGTATCGGGTCTTTCCAAGTGGGAAAGATTTGGCATTTGATCTTAGTTATATGTTATGTATCGTCCAAGGATGAGCCAAGATAAGGTCAGAGAAGCTCACCATTAAAATGTTGACCACAAGGTAATTATTTCTTCAGTCATGGTAATCATTTATAAGATTTAAAGTAAAAATTCTTAAACTGAAGTCCAATGGTTCCATGAGCAGATTTGGGGAGACTTGTATGTCTGGATGCAAGAAAAAAATTACATCTTTAAATTTTTCTAAATTTATATTTTTACTAAATTTTTTATTTAGATTATTTTAATTTATGGAATAAAGCAAACTTTTCCATAACACATTTAACATTTCCTTTACATATTTAAAAACACTATTCTGAGGTGTCACCAACTTGCCAAAGGAGTCCATGACATACACAGACACAGACACAGACACAGACACACACACACACACACACACAAGGTTAAGAACTTCTGATTTTTAAGAATCTTAGCTTCTACCTGTGGAAAGATAACTCACAGGTTTCAAGGTAAAATACATAGAGATGAACCTAGTCCAATTCCATCATGGCAAGAAGGGTACCTGTGTCATGTTTATTGGGATGGTCTCTCTTTATGAAGGCAGGGAAGCGAACCTTAGAATATGGTTGGCCCAGGGGAGTAGGGCTTGATTTAGCTGCTTGACTTCCTTGCCCCACTGACACATAAAGGACTCACCAGCAACAGAATTGGTGCTCTGAATCTTTTAGCAGAATACCCACCGCCCTTCAGAGAATCTTCCTTGGACAAGTGCTACACTAGTGAGTGCAGAGGTAGCATGTTTTATTTTAATTTAACTAAAAATTGTATTCTTTTTAATCCTAGCACAAGTAGAATTATATCTCTTGCATTCCTGGTCCCCAAGCACCTCATTGTCTTCAAGTCCTGACCCTGAATCATTGGACTAGCCCACATGGGCCTGGAGCAGAATACCCTTCATGTTATAGATGAAGAAAAGGAGACAGGAGAGACTAAGTGATTTAGTGGAAGTCACATAGATAGTCAGTGGCAAAACTGGGGTATGAACCCATGTCCTCTGACTCCAAACCCTGCTAAATTTTCCCACGGCCCCAAATTCTCAGGCTCCTCAAATTGCAGATACTTAAAATAAGTCCTGTTTATAAGGCACTAGGAAGGAAATGCTTGGGGAAATCATTTTGTTGATTTAATGATGGGTTAGGAGGAATTATAAATGTGCAACACAGAAACCTCTTTTTATAATCATAAAACCCTAGAATGGAAAGTGCTTTGAATAGTTAAAAAGCACTATGCAAATGCAAGGTATTATTCTTCATGATCAAGCAAATTGCTAGTCTGGCTTCCAGAAGGAGAATAAGAACGGAATATTTGCTAGTTAAGAAGTAGCAGGCAGAAAAAAGGAGCAGAGCTAACTCTCAACAAGCCAATGTGCCTCTCTCGGTTTTATAAAAGCTTTTCTTCCAACAACCCTGTGAGGCAGGAAGTATAAGTATTATCTTGCCTAGTTTATTAACAGGCAACTGTATAGCACTTTGAAGCTTACAATGTGCTTTATATACATGAATTCATTTGATCCTCATAGTAACCCTGTGAGAAGTAGAGAATAGATGCAAAGATGAATGAAAGCATGGATGAATGGCTAGAGTGAGGGAAGAAGGGAAGGAGGGAGAATGCAAATGGAGGGAGGAATGGAAAAAAAAAGCTTTTTATAAATACTATCTGCCAAACCCTAGGGATGCAAATAAATAAAAGCAAAAAGGACAATCCCTGACTTCCAGGGCTCACGATCCAATAGGGTAGGAGACACAGAGCAGGAAAAATGGTACGTAAGACACATTTTGGACAAAGAAGTCAGCAGAATGGTGATTGGTGCCATGAGGCAATTGACTAACATCTGAAATAGGGAATAACTCTAAATAGGGAGGTATAGTCATATTTTGCCAGGAAAAGAAAATGGGATGAGAGGCTAAGGGACATATGCCAACAATCACACAACTATTAAGTGTCAAAGGTGGTGAATGACAGTATTGCAGATACTTTGAGAATAGGGATTATTTCATTCTTTGTATTTGTATCTCCAGGACCTGGACATTGTTTTATTAAAAATGCAGATTTGTATCTCTAGTGCCTGGCACATGTAGATATTTAGCAAAGGACAGTTGGTTGATTGGTTGAAAGTAAGAAGTTTTAACTTCTTTTTTGAAGCGGGGGTTGTTGTGAGCTGTCTGTGAAGAAGATAATATTGTGGGTAGTTAAAAAATAAAGCCCTTCACCAACTGATAATGGTCAAAGGCAGTTTTCAAAAGAAGAAATAAAAGCTATCTATAGCCATATGAAAAAATGCTCTTAATCATTATTGATTAAAGAAATACAAATTAAAACAGTTCTGAGGTACCACCTCACACCTATCAAATTGGCCAATATTGCAGAAAATGAAAAATTTGGGATACTAATACAGAGTGGGTGAATTAGTTCAATCATTCTGGAGAACAATTTGGAAATGTGATCAAAGGTATGGAAAAAATATTTGTGCCCGTCGATGCAGTAATGCCACTACTACATCTGTATTCCAAAGAGATAAAAAAAAGGAAAAGAATCTATATACACAAAATTATTTATAGTAACTTTTGTGGCAAGGAATCGGAAATCGTAATGATATAGCATTATAAAAATGACAGGTAGGATGGTTTCTAGAAAATCTGAGAATATTTCTGCAGAGTGGTGTGAGCAGAATCAGGAGAACATTATACACAATAACAGCAATATTGTAACAATGAACAACTGTGAATGAATTAGCTTCACTGATCAATTAATGATCCAAGACAATTCCAAAGGACCCATGATGAAAAGTGTTACCTACCATCAGAGAGAAAATTGAAATCTGCTTGTAGTTTGAAGCATGTTTTTTTCACTTTCTTTACTTTTCTTGCTTTTGTGCAACATGAATAATATGGAATATGTTTTACATGATTTCACATTTATAATTGATATCATTTTTCTTGCTTTTCAATGATGAAAGACAGGAGAGAGGGAGGAATTCAAAATGCAGTATTTTAAAATGAATGTTAAGAATAAATACATATAATTTATAAAATTAAAAAATGGGAACTCCCTACCCCCCTCTAAGAGCAGCAAGGAAGGAAGGAGGGAAAGGAAGGAAGGAAGGAAGGAAGGAAGGAAGGAAGGAAGGAAGGAAGGAAGGAAGGAAGGAAGGAAGAAGAAAAAGTTCTTATAATATTCATGAATGGAGGCAAGGTTAATTCAATCTTTGGATAAACTTCTCTTGGTTCAGAGGAAGAGTTTGCAGTTTCAACAAGTGAAATAGAGTATTTTGCAACATTCTCAGAAACATAAATCAGGTTGGGAATGAAAAGAGGTGGGAAGAGGAGAGATGATGGGTTTTTTTAGGTTTTTTTTTTTTGCAAGGTAAATGGGGTTAAGTGAATTGCCCAAGGCCATACAGCTAGGTAATTATTAAGTGTCTGAGACCAGATTTGAACCCAGGTACTCCTGACTCTGGGGCCGGTGGTTTATCCACTGCACCACCTAGCCACCCTGAGATGATGTTTTAAGTTCCATTCTAAGTCTTGCCATCAAGTCACTGTCCAAACTCAAGATGTTGCAATACAGCTGGGGGGCGGGTCTGGACCTACCTGGATAAACTGGCCTATACAAACTGGTGGGATTATTAACTCTCAACCTCAAACAAATAGGATTAGTCTCCTGCCAATGTGAAAACTTTTGGCCTTCTTTGTCATTCTACTGTATAATCTTCATGAAAACAGAGACTGTATTATTAACTCTTGTACAGACCCAGTCTCTAACATAGTGTACACAGTAGGTACTTAGTAAAAGGTTGAAATGTTGAATCAAAATCAATTTCTTTGAATTAATGATTTTTAGTGTCTTGTTTACAAGGACAGGTAAGTGAAGGGGAAGGCTGGAATGATCTTTTTTCCCATTTGTTAGCCTTAGAGAAGACCATAAAGTTTTCCCATTTAGGCTGTGGCTTCTATCTGTAGATAGACAGTTTCTGAACATTGTGCAAAGCATGTCCATTATTCAAGTATGCGTGATATTGTCAGATAGCTACTCCCTTCTCTGATACACAACTTTTGCTTGCCTTAATGAATAGTTTTCTTAGTAATTGGAGCTGAGTTAAAAATAACTAAGGACAAATCTGGTCAGGTAGGTCTTCCTTAGATGGCAGACATCTTTGGATCCATGCTCAGAGATATAACTTGGGCAGAATGACTGGGGCTTTGCTACAAAGATGCTGGAGTTTAGAGGGAGGTGGACAGCACTTTAATTCCTTTAACAGGGAAAAAATATTTGGGTTGGGCACTGTTAGCAGGAGTAATTTCATTCAAAAGGGAAGGGAACAAATGATCTACTTCCCTTCTTCAGATTGCATCATCCCTTCTCCTCTCTAGCCAGGCCCCACTTTGCTCTTCTCCCCATAGCATCCTTCTGGTGTCTTGTAGTCTCCATTCATGAGGGTCAAAGTCCTTGGGTCTCACTTTCCCCCAAGTGGCCTTGAGTTCCAAGGTTCCGGATCTCTCCCTAGGATTCTCTTTCACTGTCTCAAAATACACACACACACACACACACACACACACACACACACACACACACACTGAATTTCTCTTAAAAGATTGATTTAAGAATGCTTTTGCTGCCACCTGCAATGGGATGTATTTTGAGATATTTGCTCTGGGTTCTATAATTGCTAGTTATAACTCTGCTCTTGCCACAAGCCTTTCTAGCAGAGGCTGTATTATATAGAATGCACAATATGTACAGGACCATTGCTTCTATCCATAAGCTCATATGTAATATTAGATGTAGCAGTGCTGTGAGAACTATGCAGTCTATACAGATGTCAGGTGGTACCCACAGTTATTGCTCTAATTATAGCTCTTATCAAGATGTGATTATATATCTGTGCCTTCACTGAAAGATTCATGCATGTGTGTGTGTGTGTGTGAGAGAGAGAGAGAGAGAGAGAGAGAGAGAGACAGACAGACAGACAGATAGACAGAAAGTCAGAGAGAGGGGAGAGAGAGAGAGGGAGAGAGAGAGAGAGAGAGAGAGAGAGAGAGAGAGAGAGAGAGAGAGAGAGAGAGAGAGAGGAAGGAAGTACATTTAATAAATATTTGTTAAATTAAATTGTACAAAATTGGAAACAAAGGCAGCAAATGGCAGAGCTAGGATGAAAACAGTGTCTTGAAACCAATGGCAGGAAAAAATTCCTCTGACTTCAAGAACAAGCAGGCACCTCCTTGGCTATCTGATTGCATAGGTGACAGATTCAGAGGAATGAGGGACAAATAAGGCCTTGACTGATCAGAGGATTCTTCATGAACAAGGCCCATATATCTACTTTCCAGTTAGTGGTGGAAGGTTCCCTGGTTAAGGTTATAGCTCAAAACCATTGAAGGTAATGATTATGAAGGAGATGTTGATGGGAGCCGCACAACAACATTGGGGAAAGAAGCAATGAATTTGGTATTAGAGGATGTTAGTGATATTTATGAACTTTAGGAGTTTCTTTAACTATCCGGGCATCTCATTCACCAAGTCCTTCCCAATTCGCAATTCTTAGATACCCAGAGCTCTGGGTTTTCTTTGGATTGTTTTTCCCACTACAAATACCAACTCTTTGACTTTCAAATATATCCCCTTTATAACATTTGACTAATATTGGATGGAGACAATCTTCGGGGGTGGGGTGTTCATTTTAAGGAAAGATAATCCTTTTACGTTATATATATTTTCACTGTTCTTGATTAGTGTATCACAAGCATTTGTTATACCACTTGTAAAATGATGTCAAAGTCAGATATGATTACATATACTTGTAATCCTTGCCACAGGGGAGGTGAAGACTGGTGGATCAATAAAGCTTTGGAGTTCTGAACTGTACTAAACTTAAGTCTATGAGTTTTACATTGTCTGAAACGAATATAGTAAGTCTCCAACATTGAAGTGTGGGGGGAAATAGAGTGGGAGGGTAGAGCTGTAAGGACAACTAAGGGGCACAATCAGGCCTTGATTGGAAATACAGCAGACCAAAGTTACCTTGTCAGTCAGTATTGGCAAAAGGAAAGAAGGAAGAAGTAAAGAAAGGAAGGAAAGAGGAAGAAAAAGGCAGGAAGGAAAGAAGGGAGAAAGGAAGGAAGGAAAGGAGAGCTGGAGAGAAGGAAAGAAAAGATCTTGAGCATAAGCTGATAAATTAACAGGGAAAATATTAATAATAGAAAGGAAGTTGACTTTCAGATCAGGTTAAAAAAATCCCAATATCTAAAAATAAATATTACAAGTCAAAGGAAAATTAATCAACACTTGATGGATCCCCAACAGAGCATGGAACCATGACAAGATGTTGCTGAATGATAACTGAAGATCAACTGAACAGTGTGATCCTATAAGGATCTCAAGAAAGCCAAAACTCAGAATAAGCTGAAGTTTTATAAATGTTATGATAGTAATAATGGGTTTTAAAATTATCTTGAAGATAAGGGAGGATCAAAGAAGAAATAGTTTTCTTGTTGGTGGATGGGCTGATGCTTATACTGAAAAAGGGAAGGCTGAATTACTCAACTTTTATTTTATTTGTTTTTTTCTACCAAGTCAATCAACAAACATTTATTAATTCCTTAGTATATATTGGATATTGTGCTGAGCTTCAGAGATACAAAGAAACATGGAAATATGGTTCTTGCCCTCAAGGAGCTCACATTCTAAAGGGGAAGACCACATGAAAACAATTAGGCAACAGTGTGATGTGGCAGCCAAAAAAGTTAATGAGATTTTAGGCTACATTAAGAGAGACAGAATTTCCTCAGGTATTTTTAAAAATTTTATTTATGGCAATGGGGTTAATGACTTGCCCAAGGTCACACAGCTAGGCAGTTATGAAGTATCTGAGGTCAAATTTGAACTCAGGCACTCCCAACTCCAGGACCGGTGCTCTACCCACTGCACCACCTAGCTTCCCCTAAACAATTGCATTCCGTTCTGGTTGCTACAGTTTTGGAAAGATACTTATAATCTGGTGAGTATCTCAAAGACAACTGAGCTGGTGAAGGGCCTTGAGCTATAGGAGAACCAGTTGAAGGAACTAAAAATGGTTAATCTAGAGAAGATAACAACCAAAGAGAATATGATAGATTTCATTAAGGACTTGAAAGACTGTCAAACACAAATGGGATTAGATTTTTCAGTTGTATCTCACACCATTTATTACAAAAAAGGTCAAAATGGGTAAATGATTCAGAAATGAAGGAAGATATCAAGCAAATTATGGGAGCATGGAATAGTTTCCCTGACAGATCTATGAATAGGGGATTAATGTATTACCAAAAAAGGGGTAATGAGCATTATCAGATGTAAAATGGATAATTTTGATTACATTAAATTTAAAAAGTTTAGCACAAATAAAACTAAATCAATCAAGATTAGAAGGAAAGCAAAAAATTGGAAGAGGATAAGGGTATTTTTTAATATTGTTTCTCTGATAAAGGCCT